>NW_010236337.1:0-19128 GCF_000690775.1 Eurypyga helias
TGTGTCTAGTTTTGGGCTCCTCAGCACGGGGAAGACATGGCTGAGCTGCAGCGCCTTCAGCGGTGGGCTGCCGGGATGGTGGCTGGAGCGCTTGTCCTGGGAGGAGAGCTGAGGGAGCTGGGCTGGTTCAGGCTGTGGAAGAGACTGCGTCAGGGTGATCTTTAGTAGGCAGTCTGCTGATACCTGTGAGGAGGTTACTGAGAGGATGGAGCCAGGTTCTTCACCGTTGTGCATAGCAGAGGAGAAAGACAACAGGTATGAACTGAAATGAATGAGGTTCGGTCTGGACAAAGAGAAAAAGCTTTTCTTGCTGGGGACTGTGACGCAGCGGGACGGGATGCCTAGGGAGTTTGTGCAGCCTCCATCCTTGGAAGTTTTAAGAAGTGAAATGATAAAGCCACGAGCAGGTCGAGGGAGGGGATTCTGCCCCTGTACTCTGCGCTGGTGAGACCCCACCTGGAGTGCTGCATCCAGCTGTGGAGCCCTCAACATCAGAAGGATATAGACCGGTTGGAGTGAGTCCAGAGGAGGCCACGAAGATGCTCAGAGGGCTGGAGCCCCTCTGCTATGGGGACAGGCTGCAAGAATTGGGCT
Organism: Eurypyga helias; assembly: GCF_000690775.1. NCBI lineage: Eukaryota > Metazoa > Chordata > Aves > Eurypygiformes > Eurypygidae > Eurypyga > Eurypyga helias. The sequence continues at coordinate 595 of NW_010236337.1, forward strand.
TGTTCAGCCTGGAGAAGAGGAGGCTCCGAGGAGACCTCATTGCAGCTTTCCAGTATCTGAAGGGCCTACAAGGGTACTGGGAGAGGACTTTTTACAAGAACCTGTAGTGATAGGACAAGGGGTAATGGGTACAAATTGAAATCAGGGAGATTTAGATTAGATATCAGGAAGAAATTCTTCATGGAGAGGGTGGTGAGGCACTGGAACAGGTTGCCCAGAGAAGCTGTGGATGCCCCATCCCTGGAAGTGTCCAGGGCCAGGCTGGATGAGGCTTGGAGCAACCTGGTCTAGTGGAAGGTGTCCCTGCCCATGGCAGGGGGGTTGGAACTGGATGATCTTTAAGGTCCCTTCCAACCCAAACCATTCCATGATTCTATGATTCTATAACCTGGTCTGATCTCAGAGCTGACCCTTCTTTGAGGAGGAGATTCAAGTAGAGACCTCCTGAGGTCCTTTCCACCCTGAATTATCCAATGATCCTCTGCAGCTCCCTGGCAACACAGACCCTTCAAAGGCTGGAGTGAGCACATTTCCTAAACAGCATGAAGTGTGTGGATTGATGATTTATGAGCAGGTGAATACAAGGGCATGCAGTGAAACTGTGCTTCTCATCAGGGTCCTTTTACTAGTTTTGCACTAAGGTACTAGTAAGAATACGATTGTGTTTTCTGCCTTTTTTTGCCTGTCTAGCCTTTTAGTGGGGAGGAAAGTGTGGACTCCACTGGGCCGCTGCTCTGTCTGCTTCTTTAGTGAGGGTGAGTCGGAGAGGCTGTGTAGTTAGACAGCTCTTTTAGGACTGACCAGTAGCTGAGCTTGAAAATCTGTAACCTGTCTAGTCCCGCTGAAACACCACCTTGTCTCGCTCATAGGAGCTGGTATTATCAGGCCTTAAAAGAGACCACAGAAAGCTACAGCTGAAAATTGTGTAAAACTGTGGTGGGCTAAGTAAAGGAATCACAACAGCTGCAGGTTTTTTTGGTACTTAGTGAAATGTGACATTTTCTTGTGCTTTGGACTTGCTTTGATTCTTGGGCTGGCTGTTGTTTCACGATTGCGTTTTGTTATCCCTTGAGGACTGTGTTTGGGAGACTGGGCTGGAATGGCAGCTGGAAGCCTGGGCTCCACTCTTTCTACATGGTCTTCAGCAGCTCTGTTAGGGCATGGTGGTGTCTGTTTCTTACTCAAACCTGGCAGAGTTAAACATCTGAATGCTTTTATGGCGGCCGCTATCTTCATTGAACCTTCCCCTCAGGGACTGTCTTTTATCTGACCGTGGGCTCGGAGTTGCAGACCGTCTTTTACTGCGAGGTCTGTAGTGCTTATCACTGAAGTGCTCGTCTTGGCAGGCTCCTCTGGTGCTCAGAGCAACAAATAAAATCATTTTCCACATGTGACTTGTCTGGAAGCCATTGAGAAAACATCTTTATATTTTGCAGTGTCCGCTTGTATAGTGAGATATTTCAGTTCATTTTCAGTACATGGCTTTACTGCCCTGGATGCAGGTGGGACACAGGGACAGCGGAGTTGGGCGTGTGCAACCTCAGGACATGGTACTCTGAAAACTGTGTTGAGTGTTCCGTTGAAGCTGCTAGTCTGGAGCGCTGCCTGTCCTTCCGTTGGTCCTGTGCTCTGTTGGATGGAAAAGTAGTACTTACTAGAAAACCTTCAACAGGGTGGTGAGGCACTGGAACAGGTTGCCCAGAGATGTTGTGGATGCCCCATCCCTGGAAGTGTCCAAGGCCAGGCTGGATGTGGCTTGGAGCAACCTGGTCTAGCGGAAGGTGTCCCTGCCCATGGCAGGGGGGTTGGAACTAGATGATCTTTAAGGTCCCTTCCAACCCAAACCATTCTATGATTCTATAACATGTGTGTTGCAAATATAGGTGCTATATATGAGTATTGTTTTCAGGGTTTTCCTTGTCTTTCTGGGTGACATCTGGGCAGCTCCAGCGATTAGGCACATGCACTTTTTGTGGTTTTTGCAGGATCGTTTATCTCTGCTTATTCTTCCTCTTGCGCAAGCAAAAGAAGTTGCTTTTTTTGAACTGCAAGTCATAGCTGTAGCCTCCTCTCCATTGGTGTGAAGTTGGTTTGTTGAGCTCTACTACCAGCTGGAGAAGACGGTGCCTTTCTGTTCGTGCTTGCCTGCCGTTGCTGCCGTTGGAAGTGAGTGACACGGTCAGAAGAACAGGCGACGGAACGTTTGGCACAGCAGACGGGTTTTGGGGGTGGCTGTTAACCTTTTCACGCCTTTGGAAAGGGGGGCGAAGGGTATGGGGAAAGGAGCAGGCTGAAGCAGGTAAAACTGCTTGGGCAGTTAACTCCGGGGGTTTCATTCAGGTCCCCACAAATGAAGTGTCAGAGCACGAGGAGGAGGTGGAAGGGCATCAGAGGAGGGATAGAAACCAGCTCAGTTGTAAAGTGTGTTGCCACAAGCTGCCGTAGTGACTTTTTTGATGCCAAGCGTTGTGCTTGATCAAGTTTGCACAGTTTGATTTGTATGTGGGATCAGAGATCGAGCTTATGGGAGGCAGTAAACTGAAGTGCTGTTTTCTCCCAGACTTCCTCATGATGGAGCAGACAAGAACTGAATTAATGGACTAGGCATCTCTATTCCAGAGTCGTGCTATTACCTCTGCTTCTGGCAGCTTCTGCTGTCTGTCCCTTGGCGATTTGCTTTGGCTGGACCCATCAGACACGGATACCTTAAGTAGTGAGTTGATTCTGGTCTCCCGAGTTGCTCTTGGCACTTGGCACCTTGTGGAAATCTACCTTCTTCATTGGGGGTCTTGGAGTGAATTCCCAGACTGTGCATGTGCTGTTCCCTCCTGCTTGTGCCCATCAGCTTTGGTTACAGGAGGACACAGAAGCCTTGGAGAGCACTGGGAACTATATAGCAGAAAGCAGTATTTCATGGAGAATTGATGGCGAGAAATTTAAAATGCCTTGCAGGTTTTCTGCTGGGGGTGAATACAGACCAGAAGTCTTTTTCAGTCCTTTCCTCTTCTTCTTTCTCTCTGTTCTCAACAGGTGGGTTTGACTCCACATCCTTCTTTCAGGTATAAGTTGTCCTGGTGCTCATGCTATATGCCTGGGAGAACGTAATCCTTCACCTTTGTGGGAGGAGGCAACCTTTTGTATGTTGTGATGGGATTGTATTGGGGGGAGGCTGAGAAAGTACGTTCCCCTGTTTTCAAGTAAAACTTGTGTGTGTAGGGAGGAGCGTGGCTTTCCCTGGTTGCTTTTAGGTTCTTCTCAAGCTGCAGTTACTGCCTGTGATGTTTGAGGCAGCAGCCTGGCTTTCCCTGTCAAAAAAACCTGGGATTGAAGCAATCTGTTTACAAGTTTTGAGAATATGTCTGATGAGGAGCGACGGAGGGAACTGGGCTTGTTTAGCCTTGAGAAGAGGAGGCTGAGAGGAGCCCTGAGCGCTGCCTACAACTCCCTGAAAGGAGGTTGTGGAGAAGTGGGTGTTGGTCTCTTCTCCCTAATGACAGATGATCGGACGAGGGGGAAGGGACTCAAGCTGCGCCAGGGGAGGTTTAGATTGGATGTAAGGAAGAAGTTCTTCACCGAAAGGGTTATCACACACTGGAACAGGCTGCCCAGGGAGGTGGTGGAGTCACCATCCCTGGATGTGTTTAAGAGACGGGTGGATGAGGTGCTGAGAGATATGGTTTAGTGGTGGACAGATACGGTTGGACTGGATGATCTCTAAGGTCTTTTCCAACCCAGTGATTTTATGATTCTATGATTCTAAGTTGAGGACAAAGCGGGTGCCAAAGATATGCCCAGTTCATGTCCTGGAGCGTAGAAGCTATGTAGTTCTGGTGTATAGTTAGTGCTTACGGGTGCTCAGTTAAGGGGTAGATACTACAGAGAGTAATTTATTTTTGCCTTAGAAGTAAAATACACGCTTGAGGGCTTGGGACCTTTTCTTCACCTGAAGCAGTTTCCCATCTATTAACAAGGCTGTGCAACACCTAGTGCAAGAGGCAGGAAACGAGGGGAGAAAAATGTCACCTCCATGACATGAATGCGTACACGATGTGGAGTTGGGGGGCCCTGCTGCCAGCCGGGGGCTGGTTCCAGATCTCACGCGGGGTCCGAGCGACACTGAGCTGTAACAGCCGGCGTGCGTCCTGAGAACGCCGCGGCACGCTGCGCATACCCAGGGCGGCTTGTTGGCCTCCCCTTGCTCACCTGCGTGAAGGGGCGTCTTGAGCCGTTCTGGGCAGGGAGGACGAAGGGGCAGAGCTGTTTGCTGGGAGCCGCTTAAAAATACGCTTGCGCCTCTCGGGCATGAGGAAATGTGATTAAAAACGTGCCTTTTTCAAAGCTGCTCTAAGGTCAGTGTGGGAAGACTGAAGCAGAGCTGATAAGGTCAGCCACCAGCATCCAGCTGGGTGGCTTTTCCCATACTTGAAAACCTTGCTTTTGTAGGTGTAACTTTGCAAGTACTTTAAAAGGCCATTCTTGTCCACACCCTTACTTCTGTGGTGTTTGGGTTTTTTTTTTCCTTTCCCTCCAGCATTACTGTTGATGTACCTACACAGTGAAAACTAACTTTATTTTTTTTTCCTTTCTTCCGTGGTTAGTTTTCAGGCACACTGTGTCCCTGCTCTGAGCCATAATGTGGCTTCTGCAACCACTAGTGTCCGCATAAGGGAAGGGGTGAGTGGCAGCTAGGGATGGAGGGGAAGTCTGGAGTGCCCCTTTGCTGACGGTGTGGATGCTTGCCTGATAAAGACAGCTACATAATTTAAGATTAAGATTGTAATTAAAGAAGCAAAAAACAGGGACTTACTGCAAAATGGTGAGTCCCAAAGTTCGGCTTTTGGTTTTAGCTCCGTAGCGCTCTGTCAGCCTCTGTCAGAGTCTGCATCTTGCTTTTCTGCCTTGCAGAACATACTTGGAAGGATTCTTGTTTAAGTATTTGCTAAGTGGATGTTAGAACTGAGCAGAAAGGGACTGAAACAGCCAGGGAGCCAAATGCTGAGGTGAATTCTGGCGTGGTGCTTTTTGGTAGCTGTGAGGCTTGAACGGGGTCAGTGCAACTGCTGGAAAGAAGACCTGAATGTTAAATGCGATGGCTTTGTGTTGCTACCTTGGGCTCATCTTGGCTTTTGTCGCTGCCGGTTTATGCCCAGGCAGCTGCAGGTCAGCTCTGGCTTTACCAGTTGTTACCAGAGCCAGATGAACACCAGAGAGGGGATCTATCCATTTGGTTATGCCAGCGGTGTAAGAGCGGTGGTAGCCAGGCTTGCTTTGCTGGCTGTTGGTCCATGGCTGTCCGGCACGGGAGAGGGCAGGATCCTCTTCCCTCCTTGGCAGCACCAGCGCTGCGTTTGCAGGGCCCCGCGGGGACCTGGAGCAGAAAGCTGGTCTGGCACACAGCAACTTGTGTAGGATTCAACTTCCTTGCTGAATTCGAGCAGGCGACGCAACTGGCTAAAGATCTGTCTGCTTCGTAATTGCAGGGTCTCAATTTGTTTGATTTGGTGTTCAGTTGCCAGCGTTGGTCGTGTTGAAAGCTGCTCGTGGCCGCTGCGGTGTGTTTAGGGCTTCTGTCTCCCAAGCTGCTGCTTCTCTGCCTCTTCCCAGTCTGCCCCAATGCACCCTTCCTCTTTTTGGGAGGGCTGGTGCACATGCAGGGCATGGCCAGGGTAGCTGGAGCAGTGTTGCTGTGGGCTGTCTCAACACAGGTGTCATCCACCAAAAAACATAAGTTCTTCTTTCACCAAAATTTAAAAAAAAAAACAGGCAACTTGAGAGAAAGATAAGAATTTTCATGGGAGAAAAACTGAAAGCAGTATTTCACCCTCATAAACAGAGCAAAACAAAACCCCAGCTTCTCATAGAAGTTTCTCACTGGCTCAAGTGTTGGGTATGCTGCTACACATCTAGCTGCGTATCGCCCCTGCGCTTTTGCCAGGGAGAAATCCTTGTTCTGGCAGTCACGGAATAGGCCGCTCACCGACAAAATTCTAACACGTTCCTCACAGAAGCAAGTGTGACCTGCTCTTTGCAGTGAAACGGGGATTATTACAGCCCTTTACCAAAAGCTGCCTTTAGCTTTACTCTTCCCTTTTTTTAGGTCTTTCCCTTTCTCGAAGCGACGGAGCCTGGCTGTGGAGAGTGCCTTGTCTGCCTGCTGAGGTGTATAAATAATTTCCTTTATTACCATGGCTCTGCTTTGACTGCAGTCCCTTGATACAGCGCCTTGACACGGATTTGATCAACTCTTTGCCTTTGATTATTAATTCTCTATTATAATGAATGAGGCTTAGTCTGTCTTTCCCCTGCAGTCTCCATCAAAAGATCTCAGAGCCTTTTGTACACGTTAAACAATTAGTAATGCAGCAGCAGACGGGCGAGCTGTGTGTGCGGTTTGTCTCTAGAAGAGAGACAAAGGGTCTCAGTGTGTCAGCACACACTACGTTTGGGGCTGGTTTGAAATCTTTCAGTACAACATTTTTTTCTTGGAAAATACCAGTTTTTGCCAACTAGAAGGCTTACAGTTTTGAGGACGACTTTCTGTGGAAAAAGTTTCGGGTGTCAGGTGGAAATTCTGTGCGTGTTGGTGTGTGATAGGCAATGGAGGAGTGTGCTGAGAGAGAGACACTGCAGGGTCTTTACCCACCAGGGACCTTCTGCTCTGACACCTCACATGGGAAGTGGGAGCTCCAGCAGACACTTGATACTGTATGTGAGGGTTGGCTGCTGCGTCAGAGGGATTTGTCCCATGGCCACCTCTCACCGGGGGATGTGAGTGAATGAGGGTCATATTGCTGGTCCGAATGGGGTAGAAATGGTCTTGGATAGGGACTTCCTATTTTGCACGTGTTTATCTGAACTCTTAGGATATGAGTTGCAGGCAGGTGAGTCACTGTCTGAAAAAGTGCAGCTGGTTGTTGTTTTGTCTCTGGAAAGAGCAAGGAAACTTGGGAAGCAGTAAGATGTTAGGGGCAGGAAAAGAGCTTCCCGTGCGGTTCTCATTAGAATCATAGAATCATAGAAGCGTTTGGGTTGGAAGGGGCCTTAAAGACCATCCAGTTCCAACCCCCCTGCCATGGGCAGGGACCCCTTCCACTAGACCAGGTTGCTCCAAGCCTCATCCAGCCTGACCTTGGACCCTTCCAGGGATGGGCCATCCACAACATCTCTGGGCAACCTGTCCCAGTGCCTCCCCACCCTCTCTGTGAAGAATTTCTTCCTGACATCTAATCTAAATCTCCCCACTTCCAGTTTATACCCATTACCCCTTGTCCTATCACTACAGGCCCTTGTAAAAAGTCCTCTCCCAGCACCCTTGTAGCCCCTTCAGATACTGGAAAGCTGCAATGAGGTCTCCTCGGAGATGGTCATTGCACGTTTCCCTTCTGTCCGCTGCTCCGGTCAAAGAGGATGACAAGGTTACTCGAACAAACCATCTGCAATGGAGCCAAGGGTAACAAACCAGTCTAATAGCTTCCAAAGTTAGGGTTTAATTATGAGATGAAAGTACATTGTGTAAAAGTTGTGGCGGGGCAGCGCACGGAGCCAGCTCAGCACTGGTTGAAGGCGAAGGAAGGCACCATATCCAGAAACCCGTGATTAGCATCACGACAGCTGTTGCTTTCTGCGGGGTGGGATTCAGCTTTGCAGTCAGAAATAACTGGAGCTAAAATTAAGTAGCATTTACCATCTGTTTTTGTAAGAGGCAGAGGCTTGCGGTCAGTTTTTTAATAACAAGGCAGTAAATGGTAAAGACTTAAGAGGTGAATTGTGCTGGTTATGGTGTCTTTAAAATTACACTGAAATTATTAAGAGAGAAGGTGGAAAGGATCAAATTGTTGACATCAGCTTTTCATTTCTTATAAGAAGGAGAAAGCGGGGACTTGTCTTCTCTTTATAGTGCTCCTGCTGACTTTAAAGGCCATTTTCTGACTTGTGAGAAATCATGACAGCTCTGGTGGTGTTTCCAGCTCTCGGCAGCCAACTGCTCCTGTTCTGTGCCGTTTGCCTGTAATCCCGTCCAGCGACACAGCCTGCCTGGCGTACAGATGTGGGGCTGCATAGCACGTCTGCATGCCGCCCGCTCCTCGTATCGATTTGTTTGGAAAGCTAGCACAGCTTCCAGTGCGACTAAATCACGCTGACTGCTGCCAGGAGGCTGTGAAAACATCGGAGGGCTGCCAGGAACCCTTGGTGCTTTCCTGGGGACTGGTAGAGAAGTGACCTTTTACTCATGAATTTAAATTTGGGGTTTAGGGTAGCGCTCAGGGGTTTTGCTGAATGCCTGGGCCGCTTGCCCGTCCCTTGTAACGTTTGGATTTTGCTAGCGCCGGCTGAAGCGGTTCGGAGGACTCGTGCTGCCTCTTAATTGCAGATCTGCTCAGAGAGGGGATCTCCAGCCAGAAGGGAGGGAGGCTGTAGCAGACATCTGGGAGAAATTGTGACTAATTCTGCCAGATGCCTTTCCAAGGCATCATCCGTCTGTGCCTGTAGTTACACCTGAACTTGTTCTGTGTAAGTTCACAGCTGAGTCATTGGGAAGTTTTATGATAAGGCTGTAACTGTTTAGCAGGGTCTGTGTTGTGGGTCAGGGTGGGGAAAACTCTTTTTTGGGGCAGGAGAGCGTTCTCTGTTTACTGGGGCTGCTTGTACACATTCTGCTGGCACGTTGGAGTGAGACCAGTGCCCTGGCAAACCGTCCTGGGGCAACAGATACAGAAAAGGTTCTGCTGGGGACCAGCCTGGACTAAGTGATGCTACTCCAGCCTGTCCTAACCCTACCCCTTCTTGTCTTCCTACTGCAGGTTTCCTCTGACTGATGCATGAAATGAAATGATCAGACTTTAGAGAAAGATGTTATACACGGACCTCGTTTAGAGAGCAAAGAACTATGGCAGCACAAGAGGAGGAAGTGGTTTCTGGTGGGGAAGGAGAGGGGACCTGGGAATGGGCAGGTGGAGAGCAGGCAAGGAGCAGCTATGCCTCACGTGGGACCTTCCGTGACTGTCACGTGTTGTGCAAGCGCAGCTCTGCTCTGCCAGTAAAGTGCCCTCTTGCACGGGTGGCTCTCTCACTGTAAAGATCTGGTATAAATCTTACAGCAAAGCCTCTGTTGCTGCTACAGAGTTGAGGAGGTTAGTGTGTCCATAATCTCTTAGAGTACCTTTGGGTTTGAGAAAGCATGGGCTGAGAGCTATTCTTTGTTGTAAATTTGCATTAAAACACCCATCAGGTTCTTCTCAGAAATGTACCTGTTGCTCCTCCATCCCGACTTATTTTAACTGTGTCCACTCGCTGGTTTGTGGGTTCTCTGTTTTTTTCCAGCAGTGTGGCTCAGTTTCCTTTTCCTGCTTCTGTTTCTTTGCTCAACAGTGATGAGTACTGGGGGCAGCGAGCAGGGAGAAAAAAAAGCCCTGCATTTGTTCAAGCTTAGTGTGAAAGAGTTCTGGAGTGCCGTAGGTGTTGGGAATACCCTGCCAAACTGACTCTGGAGGGCAGTTGCTTCTCCGCATGCTGGCTGTTGCTGTGTGAACCCCGGCGCAAGCTGTTGTGGTGGGGAAGCCGACTGCTTTGGTCAGATGGTGAAGATGACTTTTTCAGGAAGCTCCTTGGAGAGCAAACACCATCCTTGAGGTGCCCACTCCTAGGCGTCCAGCAGCAGGCCAAGGGAGGGACTTGGCTATCCGCACAAGTGGCAGGGGTAGGAGGGATTCCCGGCTGGGAGTCCATGGCCAAGTCCTGTGTTCCTCCCGCCCAGCCCCCCCGCAACCTAGCAGCTGGGAGGCTATCTTAGTGCCTCCTCCTGTGTCACCGTGCCCGAATTAACGTAGGTTTGGCAGTCCCGAGGTGGCAGCCCCTTATCCAGTTGCTGCCGCTCCTTCAGCGTTCAGACGGCCCGTGCGCTTCGTCTGCAACCCGACTGTGCGGCTGGAGCTGGGATGGCGGGGCTCCTCTGCAAAAGGCGCAAAAAAGGAGGTAGGAAAGATGACGTTTGTAGCAAGGATCTCTTCTGGAGCTGCCTAGGGCCTGGTGTATGGGCTCTCTGTAAGCAGGGCTCTTCCTGGGAAACAGGCTTTGGATGGCTTTCTGCTGGCATAGCCACGCTTTGCCAGTAGCTGTAGGAGAGGATGGGTTGGTCCCGTGGGATCTGGCACAGCCATGTGGGATCTGAAGGCAAGTGTAAGGGTTTTGTGTAGCTCTTCCTCTTGTGAAGGGGGCTTAATACGCAAATCCATGTTAACATTCTTTTTCGGTTCAGTAAATGGCTCAGAAACAAGGTATTTGTGTTAGGAAGGATGTGATCATTTTTATATTTAAAAAAAAAATATCGTCTAATTGATCTTCTGAGAATAAAACCAGTTTAGCTGCATTTAAAAGTGTTCTGGCTTGAAGTCTCTGCAGCATTGTGTTTATGTAGCATCCGCTGGAGACAGCACCATGGAACTTAGAAGCTCTCTTCAGCATTTGCAGGGCATTAGGAACAGGGATGCCCTGAGCTTTTGGAATGCTTGGCGTTCCCAGAATGACAGCAGTGCTATAATAATGAAAATAATTACATCTAGAAAAAAGGCTGGCACTTTCCAACAGAATGTGATTTAAGTAGAATTTGGTCATTTATAGTCTTAGCAGGGTTTTAAAATTCTTCACCTGTAATGCCCAGTTTCTGAACGATTTTTCTTGTGCTCCTGGTGTCTGTATTCTTACTGGCACCACAGCGTAGAGGTGCTCGGGGGGAAAGCTGTTGTTGGCTGTTACGCAGACAGGGCTGGGTAAGGCATGCCCAGAGCGCTGTTCTGCCCTGTCGCATGAGGCCTCTTAGCTCTGACTTTTATTTGGAGAGCTTTGCAAACGATGGGAATGAATGCAGAAAAGGGATGATTAGGACTTTCTTTACTAAGAACATTTAGTCAGGAGGTTAAATCCATGTTCCCCTCCCTTGGGAGGGTGCGCCATACGGAGAGCTGCCTGTGCTCACTGCGGGCAGACCCCCTTCCCTGCAGGCGTTGTCTCATGGCTCTAACCAGCCACTCCGATGTGGTTCATAAGCCGTAAGGTCTCCAGAATGTGGGGCTGGTGTTTGGTGCTTGCAGAACATGAGAACAGAATTTCCTAGCTGAGGATTTTAGCATCAGTATCATGCTGCCAACCAGAACTGGCTGACGTCTCGGAACCTCAGTTACTTGTTTTAAGCACCTTCTTTTCAACTATCTCTGAGGAAAAGACTAGGGATTGTAGTTTGTTCTTCCCTCTCCTCCTCTGGGGCAGTAGGATCACTGTGTTTTCCCTTTCCTTCAGGCAGGGAAAAGCAAGTACTGATACAGGATTTTCTAACGCTTGCAGACTGCGTGCAAATGCTTAGCCTGTGGTTTGATTTTCCAGCTGGAAAAGGGGATAGTGACTACTCTTGAAAGAAGTCCTTGTAGGGATACTGTGACTATTAGTTAACTGTTCCTCCTTTTCTCTCCCCAGAGAAGTTTGTCTTGCGGACCTTATTTATTTGGAAATCGGTGCTTTCCCCCCCAAAAAAGTATGGGATTTGGACCTCTCCCGAGGAGACTGCAGTACCACAAATGCTGCCGCAAACGATCTTAGCCCGTGCTAACACAGAAGTCTCACCGAATAGATGGGGTTACTACAGTGGCTTTGAATCCCGTTTCAAATGCATGTACTTCAGTAGCTTAGCTTATAAAAAATGACCACTGCCTGAGGTTAGGGGGAGATGTACCCTGGAGAGCGTAGAATTGTTGTAGCCTTCCTTGTGCTTTTCTTGCGGTAAAGCTCTGTGAAGATACTAAACAATTATTCACTACTTTTTCTCAAGTTCAGTTCCTCCCATGTGGCAGGAGGTAGCAAAGTGTTTGAATATCTATTTTATTGATGAAGGGTACTTGGCTGACTTTCCCAAATGAGAGCTGTAGGTCTGGGATAAGAGCTTGGAATCACAAATTCCAGATTGGTGTTCACCAGGTCATGCACCATCTAATTTAGCCAGTGGCAATGCTAGAATTAAATACATTTTCATCTTTATTTGGTAGGACTCCCTGGGATTCTCTGAAGCTTTTAATAAGGCTGGTAGTAATGTCCAGTTCCTGTTGTTCTGCTACTGGAAGTGGTGGTTGTACTATCAGAAAAGGAGTTTGTTTTTTCAGTTTCTGGTCTGCTTTAAATCTGGGATGTCCTGCAGACAAAGCTCACACCCCTTCCTTGTGGAGAAACAGGCACTGAGGTTGCTCTTACCACAGAATTGGGTTTCTTGCAAAATATTTTCAGCCAGTAGTGTGGTGGCTCAGTTTAATAAGAACCTATAAAAGGATGTTACTTTGATTTTTATTTTCCACTGTGGTTGCAGTTCTTAATTCCATAAACTGTGGGCCCATTTTGAAATCGATCTACCAGATGTTTTCTCTTACTGTGAATACCCACTTTGACCACTACATATCTGCAAACTTTGCATTTATTACAATCTCTCTTTCTGGTTTTTTTTTTTTTTTTTCCCCCCCTCTCCTCAGTGAGTGACCTCCAAGAAGAAGGTAAAAATGCTATCAATGCACCAATGAACCCAAGTGCTGTGGACATCCATCCAGAAGACACACTATTAGGTAAAGTATTCCAGCAACAGACCTCGCTCAACTAAGCAAAAGCTGGCCACTATGGCCCCTATACCCATCGCTTTACTGTTGAATGTAGGTTGCTCGGTTGAAACCAAGCACTGGGCATGAGAATTGGGGACTACTGTGTGTCACATATAGACTAGGAGTTAGAAGGGCTAAAATGAAATTTGAAAAGCAGTACCAGCTGTGCGGATACACTTAAACTAGGTAATTTATGAAAAAATTGACTTGTTCAATCAGTTGGCAGAGAACTTGAGTAGTTCTGTGGTCACCCTGAAAGCAAATAGAAAGTTGAGATTTGCAAAGGATTAGGTGGAAAATACTGCTGAATTTGTCTGTTTAAAAGTTACTTCAGTGCCATCAACCCACTGGTCAAGTGTATCTCGGCCTTTATGTGTCCCCATGGACATCCTCCTTTGGTAAGGAAGTGGTATCTTCTCTCTCTGTGTAGAGAGAGGGAAGTAAAGTGCAAAAGAGCAACCCCCAGGAGGTCTGTAGCAGAAATGTGTGTTGTGGTTCCTATGGAATGCTTAGACCGCCTCCTCTCAAGGTATGTACTACGCTGTTGTTAACCAGTGGTTGCCTTGGTCTGCCTTGGGTTACTGCTGCCGTTTTGACAGTGACCGTACAGCAAAATGGGACCTGATGCTGAATGAATGGATGAACCTTTAGGCTGCTGAAAATGGTAAAGAAGTGTGGTTAAGTTAGAAGTGTGTAAAATAAGGAATGCTTTATAGAAAGAAGGTAAATATTTAAATTCCTGTTTTCTACATTTCCTGCTCTCCCCCAAGTCCCTATGAGAGCAACAGCATAATTTAATAGCAAAAAAGTATTTAAACCTTGTTGGAATAAACCACTTTTTTCTTCCCTGGCCATACGTCTCTTCATCTATGGAATTAGCTGAAGCAAGCTGTCATGGAGACAAATAATAAAACAGGGAATTAAAACCAAAAGAAAGTGTTAGTCATTTAGATTTTCTGATTAAAAGGGGAAATGCAAAGTGCTGTTCTTCTGAGACGTGGGCAAAGTGTTGGTTGCTCTGTGCATATGTGTGGATCAGGGGTGATTTCTTCTGGGAATCACTAAAAGCGTGTATGGCTTTAGAAGGTGCAGGACCACTCCTGAAGGCTTGTCATGCAAAGACGTGACCGCTGGTGAACCGTAAGCAAAGATCTGTGGTGAATCATGTACCGTTATGGGTCAGACCTTGTTCAGGGTTTCAGTTAGCCCTATTTTGGGTGTGTTGTCGGTGTCACTTCCTTACAGCTGTACTGCCTGACTCATCCCAGGGAGTAATGAGGAAGGAAAAGAATGAGGGGAAAAAGCAGCAAAAGAATTCATGGGGTTTTTCCTAGTTTTTCAGAAATCCGTCATGTATGTTCAGATAGCAAGGCCTTATTTTTTTTAATAAAGGTAAGGGACCCTGGAAATCGCTGAACCCAAATGTCTGGGTGAAGTCTGAAGTTACTGAGTTAGATGGTGTAGTCTGTCCTGTCTCTAGGATGCGCGAGCGTTGTGTTTCCCATCTGAGAGCAGTGAAGCCCGACACTGCGGTAGGAAGTCTCTGTACATTGGTCATTATTGGAAAGGGTTCTTCTCTGCAGTGTGGCAATGACCTGTGGTCATACAGAAAAACCCCTCCTTTGTTGTTGTGATGGAAGGAATTGGGAAATCAGTAGGAAAATAGGACTCTGCATGGCCTGCCTAGACTCAGCTAAAGATAAATCCATGGGGACTGTAATTATTGCAGCTGAAGAGGTGTGGATCTCCTCATGTGTCCGTGACACTGTCACCCATCCTTGTGTTCTTGTTGTGTAGTAGCTAGGGTTTGCTCTACATTTAAAGAGTCAGATCTAACCAAGATCACAGCTACCCGTTGGTTACTAAAGGCGCTAAACTGAAGGGTGCAAGGGGACGTCTGCTATTGGAAAGCAACCACCCAAATTTAAAATACTGGGCTTGCTCCAGCTGCTTCCTAAATACTAGTATCCCTGTCTATGGTAACATAAACATGTACGTGGCCAGTTTGTGCTGTTGTGAAGATAATTCTGCCAGAGGTTGTTTGGTTGTTAGCCTTACTGAGCTCAAGCTGATTTTGCTACCGACATTTCTGTATCAAATCATCCCTTCTAAAAAACATTCTATATATTCATGACTCTTGGGGTTGTCCTGCTGGCTGTGGGAGAGCATTTCTCACATCTTCAGCCCACAGCAACAGGAGAAACAGAAGAATGTACACCTGAGAAATCCAGTGCACAAGTACCACTGATGTAAATTGGGGTACAGCCGCGTGCGTGACCGGCTTTCAGGGAACCAGAGTGCGGCGGCGCAAACTGTTGGCCCAAGTCTGAACAGTTGCACTGAGTGTGGTACCATAAGCTTGGTGTACTCCTCAAGATGGTGTCATTTGGAACAGGTGTTTTAAAATAGAAATTAAATACAAATTGAGGAGAGGGAGAAAAGCAGTTGACTGCACTTTTTGGCGTGTTAATATCAACATGCTCCATGGGGTATGGAGGACGGTGATTTTCCTGATGTATTCTGCAGAGTCTGAGCTGGGGAAGGTCAGTGGAACTAATCTTATTTTAGGGAAGTTAGGGCTGTGTTATCTTTCTGTGTGTCTCTAAAACCTGACCCCTCGATCATCGGATACTCCCTTGCGAGGATGATGACTAGGCACCGTCATTTCTTGATCAGCTGACAGGCCACTTCATGGTTAGGAACTGTTGCAGTATTTCAGCAGTGTGCATTTGAAGTGACTAACTAGTTTCCCATTTTACTTGGACAGAGGAGAATGAAGAACGCACTATGATTGATCCTAACTCAAAAGAAGAGCCCAAGTTCAAAGAACTGATCAAGGTAGGAAATCAGTATTTTGTCCTCTTCAATTTAACTAGTGAGCCAGAGTCATTTCCAAGCTGGTTACCCAAACTACAGCTGAGGAGTACACCTTGTTACTGAAGTATATCTGTGAAAGCTGAGGTCATCAACGAGGTAAGGCTAAAAGCAACGAGAAAAGACTGAATGTCAGATTGCTCATGGTAGTTAGGGCGTAGAGCTCCATCATCCATTTACATCCTTGGGATTATTGTAGTGAGGGTCAGTGCCTAGCTTGAATCTGCCTGCAGTCGCTGCATGGAAACCTAGGTTCCTTCTGCCTATGCAAGCAGGGAAGCAGCTTTGGAAAGCATCAGTGAGATCCAGGAGGGCAAAGAGTAGGACCTCAGGAGACCCTCTGGTGTTATAGGAAAGTTGGAATTGAGATTCTTCTTGTCCTATAGTCTGTTGTTGTTTTGTGGTGTGTGGGTGTTTTTTTGTTTGTTTGGTTTGGTTGGTTGTTTTTTCAAAGAAGTTCTCAGTTTTCCTGTGTGCTAGGGCAGGGGCCAAATTGTGCTGAATCTGTCCTGAATCTCTTTGGAGACACCTGCCGAAGGTGTTGGTAATGGTGTTCCCAGCTGTGCTGATGTGAGGTGTGGCTTTGTGCCTCAGCGGTGCTCATGGTGGAGGATTTGATCTTGAGGGATTAGTGTTTAGGAGGACCTTTTCTATGTGGGACATTGTTGAGGTTAAGCTTGAGCGGAGGGAGAAGGGCTGGCAGTTCTGAACAAATGTGATCCCTTTCCGAAAAGCATTTGTGCTGGTGTTACACTTCCTGCTACACTTCTGCTTTATTATTTTAAAATTACTTTTAAAATATTGCTTCTGTTAGAAACAGCGATGCAGTTGTAGCTGGGTGGCTCTGAAAACTTGGGATAGCATATACAGTCTCCAGACAGGGGGTCGAGCTCCGGCACATTCCTTTCAGGAAACCTTGGGCACCCTGGTTGAACACTTTGGCTTCACGGAATGCCTCAGCAGACTGCTCACCTGGTACCTCTTTAAAATAAGCCCAGTGATCCGTTATTAGCACTACACTAACATGTTTGGGCTTACAAAACCACACCAAACTGAGTTTAGCAAGGAGCTGGGCTCAAATTTCTTTGTTGTTCTAATTCACCTGGAATACGTTGTGGTTTTAAATTAAGCGAATTTGTACATTCTTTCTTAGTACCTAAATCCATTAATTCTCTCAAAAGGTACAGTGATCTTGCACCACTCTTCCCAAATGTACTGTGGTTTCTTTGCTGGCAGAGCAGCGATATTACCGTGAATAACTGAGCTGAACCAGAGTTGGTGCATTGAAGGAAGCAGATGCACCCTGGAGAAGACCTGATACTGAAATCAGAATTGCTTTTAAATTGGGAATTTTGCTGTTGAATGTAACAAGAGTTGGTGAGTCTTTGCCGGATGTCCTAATCTAGCAGGGTGATAGCAGTTTAAAAACCTGAAAACCTTCAGAAGGAATGAAAATCTGGGATAGAGCAGCACGCCCTAATCTAGCAGGGTGATACTTACCAGTTTAAAAACCTGAAAACCTTCAGAAGGAATGAAAATCTGGGATAGAGCAGCACTCAAGAATGTTTCTGAGTACACAGAGCACTTTGTGGAATCAGGTTTGGTTCGCTATGCCGGTGTAGGGATGGGAACGAAGGGAGAGTAACGTATTGCCAGTTGGACTGGAGCAGCTGGGGTAGGGAATAGCATGAAACTGGATATTCACAGAATGGTTTGGGTAGGAAGGGACCTTAAAGCCCATCTGGTTCCAAACCCCTGCCATGGGCAGGGACACCTTCCACTAGACCAGGTTGCTCCAAGCCTCATCCAGCCTGGCCTTGAACATTTCCAGGGATGGGGCATCCACAGCTTCTCTGGGCAACCTGTTCCAGTGCCTCACCACTCTCTGGGAAGAACTTCTTCCTGATATCCAATCAAAAGCGGGGAGGTTTAAGTTTAAAATTGTTTCATTGGGATCATCCTCAAAGTAGAGATGTGTCCTGTAGAGTGCCTACCTGAAAATTATGTAATTTAGGTAATTACTAATCATTTGCATACCTCTCTGCTGTTGAGAGTTTTTTTTACAGAGAATCAGCTAGAGAAATATTTAACGCTGTGTTGGTGCAAATCTGTAAGGTTTGAATTATGTTGGCAAAAATCTATTTCATGCCACAGAGTTTGAATAATGCAAGAAAATGAGCAATTTATTCCTTGGGTTTTGCTATGGTGTTTAATGATGTTTTCCAAGCGCCCCAGTTCTGGATGAGAGTTAGCCATGCTAAGTGCTGTACAGCAGCAGGCCGTAAGAGAGACTGCCTGCCCCACAGAGCTTGAAATGAAAGAACCCCACGGACTAGCAAGGGGTGAGGAGTTGAATAGTTGGAGGTTTTTATAGATGAGGGTGGTTCTCTCTCTCTTACCCTCAGAGAGGAATGCGTCAATAGCAGCAACAGAGCCTCATGCCTTTTGAAACTTGGCAGTACGGCTTAGTTTCATTGGTGCCAGCCCAAATCTCTTTCAACACCCAGAGTCAGACGTGCCGATGGCTTGCCATCACTGATTTTGAGTGTTTCTGTTCTGTCAGTCTCATACAGTAAATGGATCTCAGTGAAAAGAAGCAGCGGAGGGATCTGTTGCTGAGTCTGCTCTGACATCTCTTTGTCTCCACAAAATGTTGGTTTAGTTTCTGCTAGCCTCATCCCGTAGGAATTGTGTACGTAGTGGATTGATCAATGCAAGCTTGTGTGAGCGTTTGGAAGTGATTCTGACTGAGCCATTGTCAGAATCACTGGAGAGGCAGATTGTATAGCGTTGTGGTAATGCAGAGAGACCAAAATTGGGAAAAAAAAACCAAACCAAAAAGCCTCATTCCTCACTGTTATTAAAATCATCAGGAACTAGCATTATGCCTCATCACTGACTGTATTCTAAAAATAGTTAGCCACAATTTGTCAACGTGATGTGTTCAAATAAGTTCCCTCTGGGGCTAGCAGCGTTTTTTCCCCTCACTTCTTTTGCCCCGTGTAATCAGTTTGGTGCATGGCTGAACAGA
>NW_010236338.1:0-14690 GCF_000690775.1 Eurypyga helias
CCCCCCCCTCCCTTTCCTTGCCCCAGCGAGGGGGTATGGGAGAGAATTTGGGGAAAAGAAAAAAATCAAAAATCGTGTGTTGAGATAAAAATGATTTAATAGGACAGCAAAGGGAGAGGAAATAATAATAATAGTAACAATAATAATGTTACTGATAAAAGAATATAGAAAACCAAGCGATGCACAATGCAACACTTGCTCACCACCTGGCGATTGATAGCCTGTCACAGAGCAGCGATCCCTCCCAGCCAACTCCCGTCAGCTTATATACTGAGCATGGTATCTTAGGGCATGAAATGTCACTTTGGTCACTTTGGGTCAGCTGTCCTGGCTCTGTCTCCTCCCAGCTTCTTGTACAGAAGAAGCGGGGAATGCAGGGGCAGTATAAGAAACTGAAAAACCACTTGGCTTAATGTAAACATTGCTTAGCAACAACTAAATCATCAGAATTATCAACAGTCTTCTCACAAATCCAAGACACAGCCCCATGCTAGCTACCAGGAAGAAAATTAACTCTATCCCAGCCCAAACCAGCACACTCACATCTTCTGTAAAACAGAATTCCTATTGTCTTTCCTGATAGAATAGTCTTCACAGTGAGTTCAGAAACACTGCATTCTTCAGTCCATGCTTACATTGTTTTGGTCTAAAAACATATTATGGGTTCCAAACTCACTGGAAAGTGCTTACTGCTGAAAATCTCTCTGTTCTGTTGAGATATTTTAGAATTCAGTTGTGCAATCTCAGATCATTTTGCTTGATTACTCACCATTTTCAAATCAATTTTAGACAGTAAGAGAAAACAGTGTTTTTTCACGTAATTTCAGTAATAGAAGAAATGGTTCCCTAGTGGGTTGATACAGGTTTAATGGCTTAAAAGGTTCATTTTTTTGATGGTAGCATGTGTGATTGTGTCAGATCAACAGTTATAGCAATGAACAACAGTCATGCTTATGAAAGCCTATGAGCAGGAGCAATAGAAAAATACATTATCTTCTCTCTCAGTATAGTACTAGTTTGCATGAAGTTTTCTGTAGAAAGCATTTTTGTGAGAGACAGAAGAGCACTTAGAAGGAAAAAAATCAATGTGTTTTATAATATTCCTCTGTATCAAATGTAAGATGTAGAGAATGCAATAACAAATGAACCTTATCAACCATAAAATCATGGACTGCACATATCGGTTGTGTTGAATGTTCATAAATCCGTAATCATACTGAGTTACACTGGCAGTTTAATGCCAGTGGTTCATACTGGTGAATCTATATGATCACATATTTAACTGTAATTATTTTATATACCTCTTTTGTTAACAGTTCACTTTTTAAAATTTGTCTTTAATTTTAGATGTTGTGCTTGAGGCTGTCAAAATGAAAATAACTTTTGACCTTTATTGCCATTTTCATTTTACTTCTTGTTCAATTGCCTGAGTCTGGCATCAGTTTTCTCATGCAATGCTTGAAAGCCCATATGTCCTTAGAGGCCTTCAAGGAGCAGAATCTAATATTGAGAAGTGCTGCTACTTCTTCCTAGATATAGTGGACGTTATTAAAATTCATTGTTTGCAAATCAAGTAGCAAACTAGATGCTGTATCCCCTGCTCTGAGTGAACCAAATACACAAACCATATTATCTCTCCACTAAAGAACAATATTTAAGAGGACTGAAAGATCTGCTTGTATTCAGAAATCTACAACCACACGTTAATTAGTGACTAGTGTGAGAGTACAGGAATGGTAGGACTTTCTTCTTTTCTGATAAACACACTGGGGGCTGCAGATGTGATCCCTGAGTGTAAGAGAAGATTAAGTCCCGCACTGAAACCCTGTATCGTGTTATGCTGCATTTCACCCAGGGTCCCATCATTTGAAGTGCCGAAAATGAGTTACATACGTGAATAGAACCTTTCAGGTTAAACACGTAAAAGATAATCAGTCCCAGCCATTAGCCTAACTGTTGCGAGGGATAAAATAACGGACTTCACGCCATGATCAATATGATCGATGTGAGCCAATTTATTGCGAAATTACATGCCCTTTTTATACGTTTGTTAAATGCTTAGCACATATGTCATCGATTATGATTGGTTCCTAGCTGATATTATTTGTTAACAAATGTAGCATCTTTATTAAAAGCAAGCTCTGCTCATTGGTAGAAAAAGCTCAGTTCATGTAACTTTTTACTAAAGGCAATCTTTGCATACACAGCATCTTCCTAAAGGCAAGCTTTATATATGTAACAACTCTACTGTAAGCAGGCCTTGTACATGTAGCAACCTAGCTGTAAGCAAGCTTTGTTCACGTAGCAACTTGCAGTTTCTGCTTGGTCAGGTGCAGCAGTCTTGTGAGCTCGGGAGTGTTCACAGTTCCTCCTTCCCAAGGCCTTCAGGCCTTCTTGCTGTAATGTTGTTTCTTCTTCTTTATGCACTGTTCATTCTTTCCCAGGGCCTGCATTGTCCTGCTTGCTTGTAGGCCAAAGGCAGAGTTGCTCAGACTCAGGGATTCTCTACATGACCATAGTCCTGCAGAAAATCCTCAACACCTAACGTTGCTAATACCACCATTAAACCATTTCCTGCGGCACCTCGTCTCTTAAAATAGCTCCAGGAATACCACATAGCCACAGAATCACCAAATCACAGAAAGGCTGAGCTTGGAAGACACATCTAGAGATTCTCTAGTCAAACCCCCCAGCTCATAGCAGGGTCACCTAGAGCATGTTGCCCAGGACCATGTCCAGCTGGGTCCTGAATATCTCCAAGGGTGAAGATTTCCACAACCTCCCTGGCCATCTGTTTCCAGTGTTTGACCACTCTCACAGTAAAAAACCTCACCACTTCTTATGTTTAATTTTACATACTTCAGCTCATGCCTATCTTTAATTTCCTTTCACTGGTTAGCACTAAAAAAATTCTAGCTTCATCTCCATCTTTCCTCTCTCCTGTCAGGTCTTTAGACACAGTCTTTATTCGGGAAGCAGCTACTGTAACAAAACAAGGACTGAGGTGGATTTACTTACACCCTTTCATTATATCACTTGAAAGAGCTACTATATTAGTTCTTCTGATGGATAGAAAACAAGATTGAATAATAACATCCTGAAACTTTTGTTTTCTGTGCTGTTCTTGTGCATACAAGTACCTCTCAGTTCTTTGCAGCAATATCTGATGAGAACATTTCAAGAGACAGTATCATATTGGAGTAAGTCAGTTCTTTCACTTAAAGATAGACAATAAGATCCTCTCCTTTTGCTAGACAAACTCCCCTTAATGTCAAAGGAAGTTTGTTTGAGAAATGATCAAGTGACAGCTCAAAGAATTAGACTCTTGCATGAATGTTCATTTATTTTTTTTAAACTATGCAATTTTTTAATTTCCTTTTTAGTGATTGAATTGGCTTCTTAAGTCCAGATCAAAGATGATTCAAGCAGGTCATTGCTGCAAACCCTTCAGAAGATAAGACTAAGTGCAGCCTTGTGATCGAGGCTGAAAGCAATAAAAAAATGTGGTTTGTATAAAGAGGTACTAATTAAGCATGAAGGTGAACTGGGTAGGCAGAAGTTTCAGAGGGAAGAATATGGAAATTGTAGTATTCATGCAAATAAATAGAACTGTGATACAGTACTAAACAGTAAGGGTATAAATCCAAATGCTTTATTAAACTGTAATGAAAGAGAAATATCTTATTTTAAACAAAGTTGAGGTAACTGCCAAGCAACTTTATTCTGACAAACTCTTATTTTAGGGGATGAAAATTTACCTAAGCATTGCGTGGCTCGATGTTTTCCCATGTTCATGGACTGTATTCCATTTAACAGCAGCTTAGTTTCAGAATATGGCCTCTAGACCCAGCCCTTATTTGCCTTTAAAAATAACAGGCACGAACTAGAAAAAATCCAAACATAAAAACCAAAATATGTTGAAAGGTATGAGAATGTGTATCCATAGGAAAAGTTAAGAAAAGTTAAGCATAAACAGGCTACTGAAAATTGTACTGAAATAAGAGGATTGTTCTTCCTTGCTTATGAGTCATGTATCCTACCCCTTAGTCTGAAATAACCAGAACCTCCTGTGAATCCTCAATAAGGAGTGAATTAATTGGTTGAGGATTCATGTGTATTCAGTCTAAAAAACTGAAAACCTCTTCACTGCCTTACTTGAGTAGATTTCCTTTGAGTATAATGGGAGTTTAGCTATCTGGCACACTTGGAGACACCTAAGGAAAAAGTGTTAAGCTATGAGCTCAACGCCTTTTATGGAGCAGAAAAGTTTTTATGGGAAATTAGAGCAAAGAATGAAAGCAAGCACCATCAGGGAAGGTCAGTGCTGTACAAGTCCAACCAGTTGGACTCATCCAACTAACCTCAGTTGTTCAACAAAAGGGGGTGTAGTGCTGATAGCTGTACAGAGGGTTAGGTGACCAGAAAACATTTGAGCACAAGGTGATGAGAGGAGAACAGGGAAGGAGAGAGGTGATGGATGGAAACATTTGACCTTTCTTTGAAGCCTGATCCTTTTTGTAGAACTGTTTGTATAATGATATTAGAACAAAGTAGTATCAATAACACTATCACATCATTAATGCTGTTTCTTATTATGGCAATAATTTTTGTTTAAAAAATACTTTTTTCTCACACCTTTTCCCCCTGTGCATCAAACTGACACTTTTCCTTCCATTCTTGCAAATCTGATTTCCCTTTGCCTGGGAGTCCGAAGTTTTCTCATTGTTTGGGTGCAGCAAGCATCCCCCAATGTGTCTGCAGCCCAGTTCTTCATGATGGTTGCATCGGATGATCATGTTCTCTCGTTACAGAAGAAAGGTGCTGAAATATGATCTGAACAGCCATATTCCCAATAGTCTTAGTAACCCTTCTGTGTAAGGAATTTTCTGGGCCAGCAGCTGACAGATAATCAGAGTTGACCACAACGGCTCTGCGATCAGCCTTCAGGGAGGTGACACCTATCTTTGGCTTTGGCAAGGGTAGTCTTTTGGAATACATCAAGATCGATTTAGTTAGAGTTACTAAAAGGTGTCTGAGGCACATACTGAAGAAGACAGTGTTAGTACCTAAGGCACTGCAGCCTCTAGCTGCTCATTCTGCCCCTTTGCTAAAGGTTACTGCCATCATAGAAAAAGCTGACAGAAGAGAATCTGCACTCATATTTCAGCAGTTGCTGTTCACAGGTTGATTTATGAACGCCAGCTCTACAGCTGAGGTGTGGATTGACAACTTGAGTGGCTGAGGCACTGACTGTTTGGATCAGCAACACCTTAAAACATTGCAGCTAAATCCAGGGGTGACTTAACTTCATAAAGCTTAAAGCTATTATTTTGAAATTTATTACACACTATGCCCCTGAAATTGTCTTGTGAAACTAGAATAATGTGAAACTAGGCTTTCACACAATGTCAGGTTTCCAAATTAAAAGGATTTCAACTTTTAAAATTCATCATCTTAACATTGTATTACTATAAAATGGTTCTTGTAAGAGAAATTGCAAAAAAGAACAAGAAGAATGAGCAGAGTTCTTGAAAACATGACCTCTGAAGAAAGGATAGGATTTGAAGAAAAAAAATGACTGGAAGGGATATAAACTAGCACTCTTTGATATGCAAAAGGTAGTTACAAAGAGGAAAGGAATAATCTGTTCTCTGTGTCAGCCTTGGATAGAACAAGAAGTAATGGTCTTAAATTAGAGCAAAGGAAATTTAGATTATGTATTAGGAAAAGATTTTCAACCATAAATCATGGAAAAGGACTGTCTAGGGAGACTGTGGAATTAACATTACTGGAAGTTTTTGAGAACAGACTGGGCAGACAACTTTCAAGGCTGAAAAGGTGGAGGTGAACCTGTCCTGGAAAGAATGATAGACTCTTGAAGTTCTTTTTGAGATCTGTTCTTTTTGATGCTGGAACATCTAATAGGTCACACAAACTTGAGTACAGTTTAATTGAAAAAAGCCGAAGCAGTGCCCGAACAGT
This sequence comes from Eurypyga helias, assembly GCF_000690775.1. Classification (NCBI taxonomy): domain Eukaryota; kingdom Metazoa; phylum Chordata; class Aves; order Eurypygiformes; family Eurypygidae; genus Eurypyga; species Eurypyga helias. The sequence continues at coordinate 5,983 of NW_010236338.1, forward strand.
GATAAGAATGAAGGACATACTGGTTTACTGACCAACAGATTATACTGGGACTGATTTACTACTATGCTGTGAGATGAATGACATATTAATAGCTTTTGCTTGTCCAGCTGGGGAACACACTGAATGATTCAGATGTGACCAAAGTGCCTTCCCTTTTCTTCTTCTACTTTAAAGCTATTTTTAACTCTTTTCTGCATTGATTGGATTGTGATGGTTTACAAAAAAAAATACTCTCTCCAATTTCCTCTCTTCTCAGTCCTTAGGTGTCAGCAGTCTGTATAGCTTATACAAGGGCTTCCACCACTTTGGTTATGCAAGTAATTTTTGAATGGTATGCAACTACTACCTGAACTGCCCAACATGTCTTTCTTATGTATAGCATGGAGTTAGGATCTGATCTACACGTGCTGATGCTACTTAAGCAAATTAAGATTGGGATTCTGGTTTCAGTCATAAACCAGACCTAGGAATGCTAAAAAATTTCTATTTACATTTTTCAGATAAACCTTTTCGGAAGGCGGTGGTCATTAGGTTAATGAAAATTTACTCTGAAAGAAATCTTTCTTCATGGGGTTTTGTCAGTTTATAACAACACTGTGTTATATAACAGATCTGTCTGGTGAAGTTAAAGATATATCTGTGGTCAGCAATAAAAGCTGTCCTACACAAGGTATTTCAGGCAAGAGTCTCACTGTTGTAATACTTAACACTGCACATTTCACTATGAGGTTATAAAGATAACTAAAATACCTTTAACATAATTTAGCTGAAATATTTTAAAGGTTAATGGTTTATTAGGATAATGAGCTCTAAATAGGTCATTTCAGGTAAACTCATAAAAGCAAACATCTTGAAATAGAGTTACAGACTCACAGAAGCATTGGGGTCAGAAAGAGCCTCTGAGGATCAATCACCTGGTTCAGCCCCCTTGCTCAAAGCAAGGTCAGCTGGAGCAGGTGGCTGAGGACTGTGCCCATTTGGGTTTTGAATAGCTCTGAGGGTGGAAGCTTTACAGCCACTCTGGGAAACTATTCCTATACTGTGTGCTCAGCCACACTGTGAAGAAGTTTTCTGTCATGAGGTCTAAGTGGAATTTTCTGTATTTCAGTTTGTGCTTGATGCCTCTTGACCTTTCACTCAGAATATTCTGGATCTCTCTTCCTTATTACCCCATTCAGGTACTCATACATATTGACAAGATTCTCCCTGAACTTTATCTTTGCCAGGTTATTCAACCTTTCATTGCATGTTGAATGCTACAATCCCTTTATCATATTCATTGCCCTTGCTGGAGGAGTATGTCCATACTGTTCTTGTACCTGGGGAGACCAGCACTAGAAACATCACTCCATGTGTCTCACCAGTGCTGAATAGAGATGGATCACCTCCCTTGACCTCCTGGTCTTTTTTTGCACTGCTGATTCACCTTGAACTTGTCTACCAGGACTGCCAGGTCCTTTTCAGCAAAGCAGCTTCTGGTCAGCCCCCAGTCTGTACTAATGCATGGGGGACTATCCTTCCTCAGGGGTAGGACTTGTCACTTCCATTTGTAGGTCTTAATTAGGTTCATCTCTGCCCATTTCTCTAGGCTGGTGAGGTCCCTCTGAATAACAGCACAACCATCTGGTGGGCAGGACTGGACAAACCTTGGCAGTCCTTCCACAGAGTCCCACACCTGCGTCCCCAGCAGGCTGCAAACCTCCCTAAGCAGCAAGTTGGGTCAGCAGATCCCTGTAGCAGGGAGTTTCCGGCTGCTATTGCTCATTGCTTCCTTAGGGTGCTGCTGCAGGGCTCAAGCTCAGCCAGGACCATTGCTCCAGTTAAAGGGAAAGCTAACAATTCTCAGGCAGTCATGCTGCACCTGGAGTACCTCTTCCTGTATTATGTCTTTCAATTTATTTTTTCTGTTTCAAGAGGTTTTATTTTTCCTACCTTGTAAACTGAGTACATTTAAAGTGATAGCACTGGAGAAAATACATCAGTGACTAAAGATATTGCACACTGTCGTGGTTTAACCTTAGCTGGCAGCTAAGCACCACACAGCTGCTCTCTCATCCTCCCCTGGTGGGATGGGGGAGAGAATCAGAAAGGTAAAAGTGAGAAAAGTTTGGGTTGAGATAAAGACAGTTTAATAGGTAAAACATAAGCTGTGCAGGTAAGCAAAACAAACCAAAGAATTAATTCACTACCTCCCATTGGCAGGTAAGTGTTCAGCCATATACAGGAAAACAGAGCTCCATCATGCACAATGGTTACTTGGGAAGGCAAATGACATTACTCCAAACATCTCTCCTTTCTTTCTTCTCCCATTTTTTTTTAATGGCTAAGTATGACGCCATATGGTATGGAATATCCCTTTGGTTGGTTGGCATCAGCTGTCCCATCTGTGTCCCCTCCCAACTTCTTGTGCACCTCCAGCCTATTTGCTGGTGGGGTGGTGCGAGGAGCGGAGAATGGCCTTGATGCTGTGTAAGCGCTGCTCAGCAATAACAAAAACATCTCTGCATCATCAACAGTGTTTTCAGCACAAATAAAAAATGTAGTCCCATAATAGCTAGTATAAAGAAAATTTACTCTATCCCAGCCAAAACCAGCACACACACTTTCTTGGAAAAAAAAAAAAAAGAAAAGAACATTTTTAGTGGTTTAAGATACTATTGTACCCACTGAAGGGTAGCCTTTTTATGAGGTAAATCTACTGTTGTGGTTTAACCTCAGCCAGCAACTAAGCAGCACAGAGCTGCTCACTTCCCCCTCAGTGGGGTGGGGGAGACAATTGGAAGGGAAAAAGTGAGAAAAATCGTGGATTGAGGTAAAGACAGTTTAATAGGTAACACAAAAGTTGTACACGCAACCAGAGCAAAACAAGGAATTCATTCACCACTTCCCATCAGCAGGCAGGTGTTCAACCATTCCCAGGAAATCAGGGCTCCTCATGCATAACTGTTACTTGGGAAGACAAACACCATACCTCCAAATGCTCACTTCTTTCTGCTTCCTTCCCCAGCTTTATATGCTGAGCATGATGCCATATGGTATGGAATATCCCTTTGGTCAGTTGGGGTCAGCTCTCCCACCTGCATCCCCTCCCAATTTCTTGTGCACCTCCAGCCCATTCACTGGTGGGGTGGTGTGAGGAGCAGAAAAAGCCTTGACTCTATGTAAGCACTACTCAGCAGTAACAAAAACATCCCTGTGTTGTTAACAATGTTTCAGCACAAATCCAAAACACAGCCCCATATTAGCTACTATGAAGACGATTAACTCTACCCCAGCCAAAACCAGCACATCTGCTTTCTCAGTTATTTTGCTATTATGGCTGATATTCTGGGAGTCCTTCATGGTATTGCTAGGAAAAAAGTGAACAGAAGGGAGGAAGTATATGAGGGCCAAGTGGGGAAATAACAATGTTTCAGCACAAATCCAAAACACAGCCCCATATTAGCTACTATGAAGACGATTAACTCTACCCCAGCCAAAACCAGCACATCTGCTTTCTCAGTTATTTTGCTATTATGGCTGATATTCTGGGAGTCCTTCATGGTATTGCTAGGAAAAAAGTGAACAGAAGGGAGGAAGTATATGAGGGCCAAGTGGGGAAAAAGGTTATCTATCCATATCAAGGATATGGATACTGTGGCTATTTGGCAGAAAAACAAAGGTCAAGAATCATTTAAGGTAAAATAGAGGGAAATGAAGTAAAAATACATTGTCAGATACTCAAAGAAAAAAAAAATCATTCAGTGTTGTCACACAGAAGTTCTTTGTGAGTCTAGTTCCAAGTCTTTTTAAAAGGTCAGTAGGAGTTATTATGTCTTCAGAACTCTCCCTTGGCTCGTCTGACCTAATCCATGCAGAGATTTTAAGTGTCACTGTGGTGCTCAAAACCCCCATGCAGATGCTGCAAATCTGCCAAATAGATCTACCAAAAATATGTCTATATTGGGAAAGGTGGATTGAAAACTGGCTGAACAGCTGAGCCCAGAGTGTGTTGGTCAATGGCACAAGGTCTAATTGGAGGCCAGTAACTAGCACTGTACCCCAGGGGTAAATACTGGATCACAACACTGCTCAACGTCTTCATTCATTATCTGGATGACAGGGCAGAGTGTAGCCCTTGCAAGTTTACTGATGACACAGAGCTGTGAGGAGTGGCTGATACACCAGGTCATGCTGCCATCCATAGGGACTTCAACAGGATGGAGATATGTGCTGACAAGAACCTCATGAGGTCCAACAGGAAGTGTGAATTCCTGCATGTGGGGAAGAAACAACGCCAGGGACCAGTATATACTGAGGCAGACCGAGCAGCTTTGCATAAATCCTAGGGGAAAGCAGCTGGGCAGAAAAGGCCCCAGGGATCCTCGGGGACACTGAGCTGTACGTGTGCTAGCAATGTGCCCTTGCTGCAAAGGTGGCAAATGGTATCCTGGTCTGCATGAGGAGGAGTGTTGCCAGCAGGTTGAGAGGCGATCCTTTCACTCTACAGAGTTGTTGAGGTCATGCCTATGGTACTCTCTCTAGTTCTGGGCTCCCAATATAGGAGACGAGGAACTACTGCACAGAGTCGAGTGAAGGGCCACAAATAAGATGAAGAGATTGGAGCATCTTTCCTATGGGAAAGGCTGAGGGAGCTAGGACTGTTTAACTTGGAGAAGAGAAGGCTCAGGGGAGACCTTATTAATGTGCATAAATATCTGGAGGGTGGGTGCAAAGAGGATAGAGCCAGGCTTTTTTCAGTGGTGCTCTGTGACAGGACCAGAGGCAATTGGACACACTGAAACACAGGAGGGTCCCTCCAAATAACAGGAAACATCTTTTTTTACTGTGAGGGTGACAGAACACTGGCACAGGTTTCCCAGGGATGTTGTGGGGTCTTCATCTTTGGAGATAGTCAGAAACAGTCTGGACAAGGTTCTGTGTAACCATGTCTAGGTGGCCCTTCCTTGAGCAAGGAGGGCCTTTCCAACCTCCACCATTCTGTGATACTCTGATTCTGCAGTTCTGTGATAAGGAAAAGTTTCCCTGGTACCAGCTGTAAGCATGTGCTTTGTTCTGATGCTGTATTAAGCTATAGCCCACTCCCATTATGTTTTATTGTAGTTTCCAGTGTGTACTCTGTAAGGAATCTCAGTCATGAGCAGTGTGCTGATGTGAACTAAATGACTGGATTTCATGGTCCATTTGGATCTCTCAAATTTATAGGACAACATGCTCTGTAAGTTAAACTTTATTTCATGAGCTCATTAGGTAAAGAAATCAATCATACAGGGGTTCAATCCCCTTTATAAACTTACCTAACACATGAACTGTGTAATTAATTACTTCATTAGTTCACAAATTCACTACATATTCTTGAATAGCTCACAAGTTTTACAGTAACTCACAAATTCTTCTAATCACAAATTCTCTACCTTGTGTGTCTATGAGCAAAATACTTACTTAGCCAGTTGTGAGAGTGGTCAGCCTTACTCCTCTGTCAAGCTGTGTATCACACTAGAATGCAGGCCTGTTGCTGTTGGATCTGCATCAAAATATTTTTTGGTAACCTGATGTATTTATACCTTTCAGCCCTGAAAGTTTGCTCTACACCATTCCCATAACTTAGTGGGTTCTGAGGAAACTGCCAAGCAGTTAGTCTGCACAAACCTATGTGATGATGGAGGCAGGAAGCTGCAGGTGATAATGGCTACAGAACAGCCCTTAAGTCTTCCAGTCCTTTGTGTCCTGTGTGGATGTCTCTCTCACTTTGACCTAATGGTGCTTCTCCCAGCATATATCAGGCCTTAGCATGAGCTGTATGTTAAACAAATCCTGAAAAGGGATTGAGTGGTAGGAGAGTCGGCACAGGAAGGATGTAGGAACAAACACAAAACCATGGATAGAATGTAATGAGTAAATTTAATGTTGTTACCTTGCCAACCAGGGGAACCCTGAAGCAACACCCGGGCAGAGGCACGCAAGCAGGGATGCAGGAACTGTGGGGCTCAATCCGTGCTAGAGGATGACCAAACCTGCTGGTTTTGTCTGTTTATCAGGAATTTGCTCAGGAGGATTTTACCACTGAGCTTTGATCTTTCCCAGTATCTCAATCATGTTCGAGAGGGTGCCTCTTATGTCTGTCACAGGCCTATGTTATCCCAACACAGATGTTCTATTTGTCAAACACACAGGGATAAACAACAGTTAGAATGATGATACTTTTTTCTACACCCCAGCTGCAAGTCACTTGAGCATGTTCACAATCCCCCTTGACAATCTTCTGTTATTATCCCACAAGTGAGTAGTAACTCTGGAGGACCAGGATAATGGCGAATGTCATGAAGGACCAGGTTTTGCTACTGGAAACAAACCAAATCTGCATGGAACCAGTGAGGATAGATATAAAGTCCTTTCTAGTAAACTGAACAGAAGACAGAAATAAACTAAAGAAAAATCAATTTTTTTTTCAAGTTATGTTATCTCTTGAAGCTACTCAACAGGAATCAGATCCTTTGTAGAAAATAGTGTGAATGCAGGAAGCTAACACAGAATATTAGGTTCAAGAAGAAACAAACCTACTTTGAAATTCTATTCCACAAGCCCCTGCATTTTGACAAGGTTAGGTCTACCTTCCTACAAAAACCAGTCAGCCACAGGAGCCTGCAACAGCATGAGGCATTCAATTTTTTGGGCTAGTGGACTCTGTGGTAGACTTTGAAGGAAATGGGACAATCCCTCAGACTTCCAAAGTACCACTGAAAAATGTGTCAAGCATTTGTCAAGCAGCTGTCATCAAATACTCCAGAACTAGGTACTGTTCTATATTGGAAAGTCTGACTTGGCTGGCCACTGGCTCTGCTGCATCTCTAGAGCGAGCAGGTGGCAGTTACCAATACTTAATATCTTTTTTTGTTATGTCCTATTTATTTACACATATTGAATGTAGATGGAACTTGGAATGAGGTTTCAGTGGCCTTAGAGAGTTTCTAAGACAATGACACTACAAGGGGAAAGCTAGGGACAGATGATAAGGATAATAAATGTGATGTTTGATGTTTCCTTTTATGCACATAGTAATCAACAATATTGCTAACAAGTGTAGCTAGACCATTGGACCAATCTGGCTTTCATGCTTGAAAAAACTCTCCAATACTCATACTTCTAAATAAAAAGCATACCTTTATTACCCTGATACAAGTAGCATACCAAAGTTTAACGTGATTGTGTAATGAGTCTAGAATATGCACTTTGCCAGAATTTCAAATAAGAAATTTGGAATCTCTCTGCAAAGAAGAGAGAGATTTTGAATATCAATTTGTCTTCAGGTTCTGGAATGTTGGCATTTAAAAAAGTTCACTTAACCTTTGTTGATATGATTTTACCAAATTCTGGAACAGCTTTCGTTAACATTGCAATGCAGGCAGTGAAGCTTTAAAGGAAATGTCAAACATTAAGAACATGTCTGGCAAGTTCTGTATTTTGGTAGCTCATTTTCTATCCCTATCTAAAAACTTACTCATGTGCAAATTCATTGTTCTAAAGAAAAGGCAGATAATGGGTCAGCTTTGACTGTCTACATAAATTATTTCCCTTTCTTCTTTTCTTTAGTATGAAAACAGTAGGCTTCTGCAAGTGATGCCTTTGAACAAATGCAATTATTTTGTTTTCTCCAAAACAGAACTGTGAAGTGCCACTTAATCTGATATATCAAAAGTTGGAGTTCCTATTCTTTTCAAAACAAAACAAAACAATAGCTCATAAAAGGAGAGAAAATTTGCTTTAAGGTGATTATGATGTTACAATTTGGAACTTTAATGTGACTTTTACATCACCTAAATTGATTTGTCTGAATTTTAGGCATGATGTTAGTCATTGGGCAAGTTAGCAATTTAGGCGCCTTTTTAATCAGTGGGGAGGGACAGGTTCCCAACTACAAACGCAGAAGACAGTTCACCTGATCTACTTTAGGCATTTAGCTTAGGATAAATTAGTTTTTCTTCAGGAAGGGTGAATCTCTTTTCCTTTATAGCAGACCAGATTAGGACAAACTATTTTTTTGGTAGTTAAATTTAAGTAAACAATTCCATCCAAAGGGCTTATTGAGAACAAGTAGATGTTGCCCAATTCCCAGTTCAGCCAACTCTGATACGCCTTCATTCCAGAGAATGCTTCCAGATGCCTGCTTTCAGGTGCTACCTAACTTCTGGATCTGACTGAAACCAGTCACCACTGTTTTGTCCCTTGCTGTGTTCTCCATGGATCCTTTTATATAAAAATAATTTGACAAACTTTTACTAAGTACCGGGATCCAATAGACCTACCTCAGAAAAAAGATACTTTATTGTCCAAACAGAGAAGCCCATTGAACTTATTTTTTCCCTCTTCAGTTTCTTAGGTTTTGGACCTGTGTCTTCAGAGTGGGTCACTTCAAGCAAAGAGAATGGTAAGTGACTCATTTCCAGAATACTCTGTAAACTGGTGATGATGGTACACTCTCCTGGAAAGCAGGCAATGAAAATTCAAATCTCCTCAAGCTACACAGAGTCTTTATTTTTTCCCCCCAAACCAACCAACCAACCAAAAATACAGTGCCTTCTGTTAACTTCAGTATCATAATTCTGGCGTCTCATTAGAGAGTTCCATCTCAGAGGTGAGCTGAGAACACAACTGTTGTCTGCTAGACCCTGCCTCAGCAGGGCTGCTGCCAGCAGCAGGAGTTGCTTCAG
>NW_010236338.1:14702-17450 GCF_000690775.1 Eurypyga helias
TGCTGCAGACTTGGGGAAATAAAGGGCAAACAGGAGAGCCAGCTTTGGAATTTGGATGGCTGATACGGGTGACTGACTCACCCTGAGGATATAATGCCAGAGTCTTTTTTAGCTGATGACTTTGAATGCAGGGAGGCAAGTCTCACTCTCCAATCTAAGCTCCCCTTTTTCTCTCAGAGTCCATGTCACTTCTGGATAATTTAAGCAGCTTCCTACTCAGATCCTCTGTCAGCTAATGAAAAGTTTTCCCTCTACCATCTGCACTGTAGAGGAAGATGGAAATCTGATGGAAAATCCCCCCCTGAATGTCAGGCTTTGTACAGAGTCTGCATTGCAATGCTTATCTGAGCAATGCACAGACATTTCTGAGGGTACAGACCTTCAGGGCTGTTGTATTTCCAACCTTCTGTATTCTTTTCACTTGCATGCGCACGTATCTCACATTCAAACATGTGTCTCTTCCCTTCCTCTCCCTTCACCTGTGCTATGTATTTTAGTATCAGTATCAGACACATATACAGGTGACAGTTTTTTGTTTCTCATAAGTGGCAGTGGAACTGCAACTGGGTTTCTGTCACCAGCACCCACAGCTGCTTGTCCTGGAAACATCTGTGGGCAGGTAAGGGCAACTGTGAAGCTGCTCAGGGGCAGAGAGTGGGTAGGCTGTGGAGTTCCAGCCCTCAATAAGCTTTCTACATTGCACGTTCAGCCTTGGATCACCATTAGACTTGCTGCGGTACAAACAACAAATAGATAAACAAAGAAAAAATTATAAATGAAATGGATCTACATGACTTTGGTGTGAAATACAGTGAGGACTCTGTACAACTAGTTGAATTACTGCCGTAATATCTCATTGCTCCTAATATCTCTGTATTAGTATTACCTTTATTTTTGAGTGCCTGTAATTCAGATTCAGTAATGTTCTCTAAACATAAGGAAAAATGCTTATGTGAATGATTTTTGCTTGAAAAGCCGCTATTCTACTCAAGCAATCATCTAAAAAAATCACAAGGAACTTAGTGTATGGATTCAGTGTGTCTATATTCAGTGTGTCTATATGGCAGTGCAATGACATGACAGATTGTAATGACTCTACATTAAATAATACAGCTTAAAATTAGACTTTAAAAACAATGTAGCTGTCTCAGTTCACTGAGTGTTTAAAATTATCTCATCTCTCATTTACTCCCATCAAATCCTTTTTTCTTCTTTTGAATTCATCTTTTAGAGGCAGGGAAATCCAGAGTTATTTCACATTTTTAACATTAGGAGTCTTCATTAAAGTGACATATCTGTCTATTTATATCCTACTCATCAACACAGTTCTTGAACCCTTAATTGTAATTACATAAATTCACCAAGAAACCTAGCCTAAGGTTGGCTTTTCATGTTTTCCTTACTAATAGAAAGCAGTCTTAAAGCACTAGGTTTTGTGTTTCATCCACAAGGATGCAACTATTGTGGGTGCCTGTGGTTTCACAGCTGAGACCAGTGCTAAAGAAGGATGCTTGGCTTTGTTTAAATTTTGGGGTGTTCTACCTTCAGTACCCTTTGCATACATTGTGTGACAAAACACCACCATCACGTGGCATATACAGGACAACCAGATGATCAGGCCCAGAGTGGGTTTCTGAAAGGCAGGTCCTGCTTGACTAACATGATCTCCTTCTGTGACAAAGCGACCTTCCGTGAAACTGAAGAGGCTGAGAAATTAACTTACAGATTACAAATGTCCTGTTGCATTTACAGCTCCTTGTCTCTAATAGGAACCTAAATGATGTTAAGTTTTGTTTGTTCATACTGATCTTCTTTAATGCTTTAAAGAAGACAAATATTGATCACCACAAACATTTTTCTGATTGCACCACTTCACCTTACAAACGAAACCAAAACCTTCTCAAACCAAACACAGCGGCACATTTTTTTTTTTTTAAGATGGGATCAGTCTAAGATTTTTACATGGATTTGTTTCTAAGATGGAATTAGTCTATCATTTTAATGCCAAACTTTAATCCAGAACACAGTATTAAAGCTGAGCTATAACTTGAAAAATTATGTTTCTAACAAAAACTTTCAGAGACTGGTGTATAGTATCACCTGTGAGTATATCAATAATAAATACATCTTGATACTATGAAATAGATTTATTACAGCAGTTTTACTCTATTTAGTGTACTTTGAGCTCAAGTTTTTCTTGTTGGTGAATATGCTGGGCTTGTACACCTCCTTACTCATAATATAAAGATTAAAAATTAAGTCTGTAAAAGCAAAATTCACTGATTGTGAATGTAAATATTTTAAAGATAGGAAAGGGTTTAATTATAAAGATTCACAGTGGAGGGGTAGAATGGATTGCTGGAAGACCAGGCATTACTATGGCAGGTGATTTGCTTTTATTTACTATTGCAAGCATTGATTTACCATAAAAGTAGAGACGGATTTTACTGCTTGAATTAGCCTTGTGGAAATGTGGTTAGTTTAAAACATAAACAACTTCTAATGAGCAAGAGTGTTAAATATCTATGAAAAATGTTAGGAAATAAAACCTGTACAACTACCTCCCAATTTACCCTTGACCAGCATTACATCCTATGGCCTTTTAACTGTTTAACAAAAAAAATGTAGCTTTACTAGAATTCTTTTTCAAAAAAATCTAATCAAAGCAGCGAATACTCATTTTGTGTCTGAGCTCCAAAATTGCTTATAATTCACAAAGCACCCCCACCACCCCCCAGCTTCCTTGTA
>NW_010236339.1:0-15178 GCF_000690775.1 Eurypyga helias
CTGGCCACACTTCTGATACAGCCGACAGTAAGACAATGAGAAACCAAAACAAACCAGAACTCAAAAATCTTCCCTGCACTCCACTCCCTCGTCTTCCTGGGCTACCTCCTCCCCCCGAGCAGTACAGGAGTAGGGAGTTGGGAGTTTCCCAGTCAGTTCAGCACATATTGTTTCTGTCCCTACTTTCTCCTCAGGAGACGTATGACTCCTCACACTCTTGCCCTGCTGCCGTGTTGGATCCCTCCCACGGGAGACAGTCCCCCACGAACCTCCCTGGCATGAGTCCTTTCCATGGGCTGCGGTTTTGTCCTGTAACTGCTCCAGCATGGGTCCCTTCTGCAGGGTGCGGTCCTTTGGGAGCAGCTTACTCCAACACAGGCTCACCATAGAGTCACAGGTTCTTCAGCTGCAGCTGTCTGGTCTGGTGTGGGGTCTTCCCCAGGCTGCAGGTGGTCTCTGCTGCCCTGTGACCCTCCGTGGCTGCAGGGGCACAGCCTGCAATCTCACCAAGGGCTGCAGAAGAACCTCTGCTCCAGCCCACCTCCTCCCTGCCTTTCTGCACTGATCTGGGTGTCTGCCTGGTTGTCTCTCTCACATCCCACACCTCTCTCCACACTGTTTTCACCACTCCATTTCCTATTCAGCTGTTGCTTCTCTCTTGGTGTTTTCCCCTCTTAAATCCATCAATCACACAGGCACTGATGGTCTCAACTGTGGCCAGAGGTGGGTCTGACTTTGAGATGAGAGCTTTTCTCAGCTCTTCCTCTTCTACCAAACACCACCAACACAGAAAACAAACACATTGTGCTTGCCATATTCACATTATTGAGGAACAGAATAGGCAAGACATGGAAATATGATCTGAATATTTAAGATCAAATGATAATTGAAGTAATGTGAATATTTCCAAAATTCAATAGAAAACAAAGGTTTATGAAATAAAAATCCTAATATTTTTCATTAACAGTTAAATTTTGGCATTCCCTACCTTCTGAATGTTTGGCTTTTCAAACTAAATGTCCTTTTAGCATTGTGAGGCAATCATACCTTTGTTTTGATTGATGACATCTTTTTTCAAGCCAGTGAATAGAAAGTTTTGTAGGTTATTATTCCTCATCAAGAAAATTAAACTTTCACAAATAAATATTAGTGACTTTTTGTTCTAGGTGCTGTTTGTTTCATTTCATTATCATAATGAAGAATAATAGTGTAGGGTTTTTATTTTTAGGTGACATTACAATGTCACTTACAGAATGTTCACAGCAAAATCATTATGTGTCAAATAAAATGTTAATTTGTTAAAAAACATAATGTGAGAAATTAGTCAAATTGGCTTGTGTGCTTTAAGTGTGCCGACCATAGAAAAATAGTTAAATGTGAAAAAAACCTGTATCTTTTCACATAAAACTGGGAAATTACATAAAATTATTAAGGCAGGCTTTTTTCTGGTCTTTATACCTTTCCCTTGAAAGACCTTATCTCCACTCCGTACTCTCACATTGCACTAAACCTTCCTGTTTTCCAAGGTGCTCTTTCAAAACAGGGCCATACCTTCAGCCACACAGTGAGCTCCTTTAGTAGTATGGCTATTTTGTACTACTGAGTTTTGTAGGAAAAAGAAAAACATGGATATATTTATATATGCTTTTTGTGACGATAGTGATGGTGGCCTCAAATATCTTATTTACACTTCAGGTGTAAAAACATCTTTCAGGATGTTTACATGTAGTTACTCTTCTTCGGCTGGAAGATGTTTTTTTGTTCAGTGATCTACGAGATACCCATCTTCTACTGGATACCCAAAGTATCAATTCATATTCTGACACATCATAATTCAATCAAATTAACCAACATATGCTTGTCTAGAGAAGGTCTATTTAGAATCTCCCTTTGTAGACACACAGATGCACATAAGCAAACACCCAACCGAAGAGCACCAACCTTCAGTCTCGCTGCAACAGCGTATCTGTGACATGGACTTGTGTTTCACATTTGGCATAAAAGTTTAGTATTAACTCTTGCCCACTATCCTTAGTTCTGAATTTTCCTATGGCTCATAGCTGATAAAAATAAAATCAAAAGAAAACCAGATTCTGAATGCTAATGGGAGGTAATGGAGTTCATCCAGGAGAGAAGGCGGCTCTGGGGAGACCTTATAGCACCTTCCAGTACCTGAAGGGGCTACAAGGAAGCTGGGGGAGACTTTCTACAAGGGTCTGTAGTGACAGGACAAGGGGTAATGGGTTTAAATTGAAAGTGGGGAGGTTTAGATGAGATATCAGGATGAAGCTCTTCACAGAGAGGGTGGTGAGGCACTGGAACAGGCTGCCCAGAGAAGCTGTGGATGCCCCATCCCTGGATGTCTTCAAGGCCAGGCTGGATGTGGCTTTGAGCAACCTGGTCTAGTGGAAGGTGTCCCTGCCCATGGCAGGGGGGTTGGAACTGGATGGTCTTTAAGGTCCCTTCCAACCCAAACCATTCTATGATTTTGATTTAAAAATGCAGTGAAATCAAGGGAATCTTTCACAACTTGACTTTCAGTGACATGAAGACCAAAGCCCATGTTTGTACCATAAATGGCTCAACGTTGTCTGTAAAGTTATTCATACAAATCCATGTTGTGAGATAAAAATATACATGCAACTTTAAATCCTATTTTTGGCAGTTTGATCAATGTAACCAAGAATTTCAAAGAGGAAGAGGAAGGAATTTAATACTTAGACATCACATTGATTTCACTTTTTTTATCTTTCAAGGGCACAAAAACGCCCCAACTTTCTATAGTTCTAGTGAAAGCTACGCATTGCCCAGTGCTCTGCCACAAGTCATAAGGCTCAAAGTCTCCAAAGCAATAATGCAGTCTTGCTTGAGAGAATTGTATGTATTGTGTTTAGTAATAATTTACTTTTTATCCTAGTTCCCAATTGGCATCTAGTTCCTAATACTTCCTATGATATTTAAGGCTAATTTTACTTCAGCAAGAATAGTTTTAGGTACTAAAATGTGCTGATAATAGGAACCATATTGTTCAAGATAGATGGCTTAGTGTATCTGCAAAGTAGAATGGGCTGAAAATAGAAACAAATCTGTGCAGGACAAATGTCATGCAACTGAAAAGAAGACACACTGAATAGCAAGTATTTTGAGCTATGCTGCTGTCCTGCAAAATCACTTCTATGAACAGCCTTTCTTACTGCTTCAGAAATATTTCTTCATATATTATATAGTATCAAATTTGAATAATATTTCATGTAAAAGTCTTTGACAGATCTTTCAACTGTGATAAATAACAATCAGGAGATGTAGCTGAAATATCCAAATACAATTTGTAGTTTTTATTGGACAGTATACTACTTGCATGCTAATACTACTATGATTACTACAAAGGTAAATAAATCAATGTTTTGCACAGCTTTGTCTGGTATTGACTCCTTATTTTCCCTCCAATTTTTCTTGTCTGATGGGAGGTTTCTAATTCAGAGTAACTAAAGTGAAAGGCATTAACACTTTTCTGAACTGGCATTGAAGGATTTCTTACCTAAGGTGGTGTAGTCTATAAACTTGTACTACAAAAGGCAATCTTATAAAGCATTTTAAAAACTTCTTTTTCTGTAAACTAAAAAAAAATTGTTATTATAAATGTATTCATTTATAATATGAAATTACAGTATAAAAATTATTGATATTACATAGCATTAAATCTTCTAAACTTATTGGAATAATCATACTGCTTTGTCATTATTGTATTAATTAATTGATTATAACAAAAAAGGTATCTTGTTTACAAAGAAACATCCAGCATAGAGTCAATAAAATTTTGGTAACTGTGTAAGCCTTGGGTTTCTCATTTGTTCATTAATATCCTCTTTTCAATGACAGTGCATTCTAAGCCTCATAATATTAAAATATGTAATTTTTTTTGTTAATATACTTTAATGGTTTTATCTCCAATTTAGCAATGCACACATTCACCCAAAGTTATTTGTATTTTTTTTCTTTTTTCTTTGTAAGTAGTATTACAGTGCCGTGAACCAAAGTGTTACATATTGGATTAATGT
Organism: Eurypyga helias; assembly: GCF_000690775.1. Classification (NCBI taxonomy): domain Eukaryota; kingdom Metazoa; phylum Chordata; class Aves; order Eurypygiformes; family Eurypygidae; genus Eurypyga; species Eurypyga helias. The sequence goes on from NW_010236339.1 coordinate 4,059, forward strand.
ATTTATATATATATATGCAACCATACATATCTGTACCTACACCTACATTATATGTGTATGCATGTATATATATAAAGGAAATATTTTTTTCACCTCTGTACTTGTGAAAACATATACAAGTTTAAGCAAGACAGAAAAAAATTTCAGAAGTTATTCTTTCTCCTGTTTATATGCTTTGGGACTCAATTATTATAAGAATTACAGAATAAATGCTGAAGAAGAGTAATTGACTGCTGAGATAGCTTGTCCCCTTTTCATTATTCTTAATAAACACAAATGACACCTAAATTGTATTTGCCTGATTATGTTCCTCAAGAGAAGCTCTATAAGACACAGTTTATATAACAGAAAATGTATCTGCATACTTCATTAAATGACCATGATACAGTTAGTAAGATATAGTAACAAAAGAAATGATTTTATTGAACTCCTTGAAAACAAGTAACTGTATATAATTTTTGAAAGTAGTCATAAAGGATGAGGCCTGCATTAGCATGTTTCTCTAAAAGATATGATTCATTCTTTGTGAAAAAATTGCTACAGTGAATTGATAAAGATTTCTCCCAGTTTTCTCTCTTACTTTTTAGGTCTAAGCATATCTGTCTATGAACATAAAATGTATTTCAGCTCAGTACCTGAAGAATCTAGGAGTAAAAATTACAGAAGACCTTACTACATTGGTTGTTAAGGAATTTTTTGTCTCATTTGGTCACCGAAGCAAGCAGGAGTTTGTTTGACACTTAGAAAACCTCTGACAGTTTCAACCATGGTGACTCGGGTTACTCATATGGCTAAGACACACTGCGGAGTTTTATTGAGGACACGTATCTGAAGTGTATCCAACCGTATCCTGGGCTGTATCCGGAGAGGTGTGGCCAGCAGGTTGAGGGAGGTGATTCTGCCCCTCTACTCTGCTCTGGTGAGACCCCACCTGGAGTATTGCGTCCAGCTGTGGAGCCCTCAATATCAGAAGGATATTGACCACTTGGAGCGAGTCCAGAGGAGGGCCACGAAGATGATCAGAGGGCTGGAGCACCTCTCCTATGATGAAAGGCTGCGAGCACTGGGCTTGTTCAGCCTGGAGAAGAGGAGGCGCCGAGGAGACCTCATTGCAGCTTTCCAGTGTCTGAAGGGGGCCTACAAGGGTACTGGGAGAGGACTTTTTACAAGAGCCGGTAGTGATAGGACAAGGGGTAATGGGTATAAATTGAAATCAGGGAGGTGTAGATTAGATGTCAGGAAGAAATTCTTCACAGAGAGGGTGGTGAGGCACTGGAACAGGTTGCCCAGAGATGTTGTGGATGGCCCATCCCTGGATGTCTTCAAGGCCAGGCTGGATATGGCTTTGAGCAACCTGGTCTAGTGGAAGGTGTCCCTGCCCATGGCAGGGGGGTTGGAACTAGATGATCTTTAAGGTCCCTTCCAACCCAAACCATTCTATGATTCTATGAAGTCTCCTGATCAGTTAGTCTGAAAACTCGCAATAATATTAAAAATAAACCCCAACAAACAAAACACACTCAACTTTCATCTATATGAACTTTTTTGTTAACTTCAATGTCCTATTGTTTTTCCCTCAGGCATGGGCCAAATTCAGACAAATTCAAACTTGATATGAATGACAATAAACTCAAGAACTACAAGAATTAATTAAGTCAGTGCTGGGCATCTTCTTTGAAGTGCTTTGATTACCAAGCAGAAGTAATTAATAGAAAAGACTATTGCTAGTACCGGTAGTAACAATGCAAAATAAAGTTTCTTAGTGTTCATATTAAAAGGCACAGGTCACCAGTCTGCTTACTCCTAAAGCAGCTGGCCTTGTTAGGATATGCATTAAGCTTGTCAGAAAGGGTTTATATATTCCTAATCTTAAAGAGCTGGTTAATACTTTAAAGCCAAAAACATAAAGAAGGAGATAGGATTTCTCTAATGCAAAGATAACACAGTTCGAGTCACTGGCTTCTAGGGATGTAGCTCCATTGACTGTGGTATCGATTTCTACCTGTTAGTCATTTCTCTGCTGTACCAAAGTACCAGCAGTACAACAAAAATGGAGGGGATGGTGCACAATTATTATCTTGCTTCTTTTGTTTGTTCTTTAGCTCCTGAGATGCTTGTTGGAAGTAAGAACACCACAATTGGGTAATTCTGGGAGATTCAGTTGCCATGCTGTTTTAAAATATCTGATTAATAGAAGATAAAGAAAGGGGAATTACAAGCAGTAACTATCAGGGAGGCTTCAACTGCAGCTTAGGATGTGTGTGTGTGTCAGGCATATGAATGGTTATTCCAAATAGATCAAGTAGATTTTATACGTATTGTAGCTATGAGGCTGGAAACAGAGATATGAGTCATGGCAGATAATTGGGATGGATAACTGACAGCTTTAATCAAGGTAGTCCATTGTGACAGAAGAAAGGTAGGAGATAACCAGTGGAATCAATACTTCGCACTTTGACAGCATTTTGACATGCCAAGTTATCTTTTAAGGCACTTTAAGACATATGTTCAAGCACCTTAACAATAGAGACCATAATGACAAAAGGAAAACAGCAGTTATTGGTTTTGACTGTAGACAGTAATGTTTAGCGGCATGACAGTTTAAACTTAAAGTTGAAAAGGTGAAGCCAATTGCCACCTTTTGTCAATTATGTGTCATGGATGCACTCACATGTAAATTTTGTGGACATTAACTGGATGTAAATGCTGCTGTAGATTACTTCATTTTGTGTAGAAACATCTCTGTGACTGAAGAACGGGAAGACAGAATTTACTATGAACAAATATATCCCAAATACTTTGAGCCGGTTAAAATTCTGATACTGAAACTGAATTGTGTTTTCTGGAATCTGCAAACACTCAGAGAATTAAATTTGACCAGGGACATCTAGGGCAACAAGAAAAGTTTCTAAAGGTATGTGGGTGGTAACAGTAAGACTAGTGAAAATATGGGGCCTCTCTGGAAGGAAATGGAAGACCTGGTTACCTGGGATATAAAGAAAGCAGAGGCACTCAACAACTGTTTAGCCTCAGTCTTCACCATCAAGTGCTCAAGCCACACTGTTCAAGCCACAGAAGGCAAAGGCATGGACTGGGAGAAAGGAGAACTGCCCACTGTAGGAGAAGACTAGTTTTGAGGCCATCTAAGGAACCTGAAGGAGCACAAGTCCATGGAACCTGATGATATGTAACCGTGGGTCCTGGGGAAACTGGCAGATGAAGTTGCAAAACCTCTGTCCATCGTATTTGAGAAGCTGTGGCAGTCCAGTGAATCCAAACATGGGTTTGATGGGTAGACCACTCGATGGATAAGGAATTGGCTGAAAGATAGCACTTAAAAGACCTGCAGTCAATGGCTCGATGTGAAAGTGGAGACTAGTGATAAGCAGCAATCCTCAGGGGCTGGTATTGGGACTGGTGTTGTTTAACATCTTTGTTAATGACAGGGACAATATGATTGAGCACACACTCAGCAAGTTTGCCAACACCAATCTATGCGGTGCAGTTGACACACTGAAGGAAAAGGATGCCATCTGGAGGGACCTTGACAGGCTTGAGAGGTGGGCCCATGCTCATGGGTCGGGACAATCCCAAGAAAAATTAGGGGCTGGTTGGAGAGTAGATTGAGAGCAGCCCTGAGGAGAAGGACTTGGGGTTACTGGCTGATGAGAAGCTCGACATGACCCAGCAGTGTGTGCTTGGAGCCTGGAAAGCCAACCATATCCTGGGCTGTATACAGAGAAGCATGGCCAGCAGATCAAGGGAGGTGATTCTTCCCCTATACTCTTCTCTCTTGAGACCTCACGTGGAGTACGATGTCCAGTTTTCTGGCCCACAACATAAGAAGGGTAAAGGCTTTAAACTGAAAGAGGGTATATTTAGATTCTATATAAGGAAGAAATTCTTCAGTGTTTTGGTGGTAAGGCACTGCCAAAAGAAGCTGTGGATGCCCTATCCCAGGATGCGCTCAAAGCCAGGTTGGATAAGGCTTTGAGCGACCTGGTCTAGTGGAAGGTGTCCCTGCCCATGGCAGGGGGGGTGTAACTAGGGGATCTTTGAGGTCTCTTCCAATCCAAACCATTCTATGATTCTATTCTATGATTCTAAACCTTTTAAAGCTTGTTTGTCAGTAATCTCCAGAACACTCTGTAAATTTTAATATACGTACAAAATGTTTCCTAATTACACACTGGAGTGGATGATTACAGCAAATAAACCCATACTCTAACATGTGAAATTGACACATCTGGTATATTTCTCCCATTCATTATGTTGTTTTCAAAGCAAATTCAATTTTACCTAGTCTGCCTGAAGCAATTAGAGGTTAATTTCTGTCTATAAAAAATGAAGCTGCATAACAAATAACATATATTTGTGGATTCCATAATAAAAAAAATTTGAGCTTTGCATACAATACAGGTATAATTATGAACTCACTCAAATTAAGGATAGGCTTTCTTTCTAGCTTTACTTTCAGACATGTATATGAATGTTTATCTTCTTAAAATATTGCATTAAAAGTTTCTAAAATAATTCTCCATTCTATAAGACTGTATCCTGAATTGTGTCTTAAATTCATTATTTGATTCTGGAAATATTTTTTTAATTAAAAAAGTTAATTAACAAATATTTATTAACTGTATTAGAATTTTAAAATATATTTCTTCTATTTCCTTTCTTCTTTCCTTCCTTCAAGAGGGTTAGAACCTGTCAGAAGTGACATTTATTCCTTATGTTGCAACTCAGTAGTGGCACATTAGTAGGAAGTACACATACTCACCTTTCTGATTAATCAAGCTAGGCACTAATAAATTTCTCTGCTTTAAAGTGTGTAACCATTGCATATGAGTGTTTGCCACTAACTGTATTATTTCATCTAAGAAAAATTTGTCTTGATAAATTTTTTTTGGAACATACTTTCAGCTTTATATTATCTTGAAAACCAACCAACTATTTTTAGAAATTGTTATGTCTAAATAGATCAATAGATACTTAGTAAGTTATGCCAGTGGTCAAGAAACACATATCTTCTTATGTCTTTCTTATAGGCTAAATCTGTAGAAGACCAAATTCTAGGTTTTTTGGTTTTCTAATAAGTAAAATGAGAAAAAAAAAATATTGGGCTTTCTTGTTTGCTTGGTTTTTTTAAATCATGCTTCTGTTTTCTCCGTCAGCATAGACTAGAATAAAATAACTTAGTAATATTAATTTTGTTAAACTGAGTAGTCTGGTGACTTCCTCTTTATACAGTATTCATATACATTATTGTTCTGCAGGGAAAAATGGAGATGGAACTTGTACATAGCATTTGAGTATTTGTCCTGATAGAGAAATCTCTAGTAAACCAATCAAGAAGATAAACTATCCTTGTGGAAACTGGGTTTGCAATTTACTTCTATGTAACTGAAAGCATAAATTAGCCAACAGAAACTCAGACATTATAATTAAATTATCTGCATTAACTAGGTTGGACAAGGGAAGTTCCCTCAGAGTAAGAGTTTGGAAACCAGAGAGTTAATGGGTACATTTTGTGTCCTGGCTAAGACTTCCGTGAATGTCATCTTCTGATGCTGGTTCATTGCTGTTTCTATCTTAGTGTCTTGTTCCTGAGGTCGAGGTTTTTTTTCAGTTCTTGCACCACAAAACCCTTAAATAGTATGTGGAAGAATGTTCTGCATTTAGGAAGGAAACAGGACCCCCACACACACCCCAAAAAAAAGCAAACCAAAAAAACCCACCAAAAAAAACCCTAAACCAAATGAAAAAAACTAACCAACCAACCAAAACTAAAACAACCCACACCAGTTCATTTTCTTTATAGATTAAAAGAAATAGCAGCAATTACAAAAACTGTGGGGGACTTGCCAGATAATCTAACTTTCCCAGTGAAGTATTTCAGGGAGGGTGATTCATAAATTCGAGGGCCACGTACTGTTCAATAGAATGTGTATGTAAAAAGGGTAGAAGAAAGAATGACATAGAGGCAAATAAAAAGAGGCAGTGAATCAAAAGTTGCCAAGGAACTGATGATATTTCACACAGAAAAAATCAAAAGATGAAACTTCTTAGGATAAATTCTTCTGGGAGTGTGTGGGGGGGAAAGAACCACCATGAAACATAGTAAGGAAATAATTTTGCATTTTGTGATCCCACTACATTCAGAGCAAGAAGATTTACATACCAGGTAAATTAATACAGCAGCTTCCAAGAACTCCTTGTTACATCCACTGTTTCTCCTCTTAGCAGTAACTGTGCTTGCTAATCAGTTTTGATAACCATTGTAATTTTTTTACTGGTTTATAATCACAAACCAATTTTGATTAGCAAGAACTTCTGAAATAGAGAAGCTCCTTCTCCAAAGTCAGATCAGGTTGCTCAAGTTTAGCTCAACTCCAGCTGGAGTCTGAAGACTGGTTCTTCGGATTTATTTAGATGGTTTTAGCTGGGATAATGGTAATTTTCTTCATAGAAAATGGTAATTTTCTTCAGAGTAGGTAGTAAGAAGCTATTTTTTTGGCATTTGTACTGAGAAGAATGCTGATAACACTGATGTTTTAATTGCTGCCAAGCAATGTTTACATTAAGTCAAGGACCTTTTTCCTGTTTCTGATACTGCACCTGTGTTCCCAGTTTCTTCTCTACATCACAGGATATCATGATTAGCATTTAAGCTCAGGGGAGTTGGCTGGGGAGGATTGCCACTCAGTGAGTGGCTTGACATCAATCATCAGGTAGTAAGTGGTTGTATCATGTTATTGTTTTCCTTTTAATTACATATTATTATCATTATTAGTAATTTTTTTATTCCATAATAGAAGTAGTAGTAGTACCATTATTTTATTTAATTTATTTTGAATCATTAAACTTTTCTTATCTCAACCCTTGAGTTCTCTTAGCTTTTTCCTCCAGTTCTCTTCTCCATGCCATTGGGGAGGGGGGTGGTGAGCAACTGTCTGTGTGGTGCTTAGTTTGCTTAGTTGCTTTCTGGGATTAAACAATGACACTGATATAGAGAATTTACATGCAGGACTGTCAGAATCAGATCACTCAGCAGTTGTGAAGACATACCACAAATGAGTCAAAAAACTTCATCAGTTTATGGCATCCCACATAGTTTATAAATTATCTGTTTTATTCAAACAACTACAACTTTTTTCCAGCCAGCTCTCTAATTTTTCAGAAAGCTGTGAGGTTTTTGTTTGTTTGTTTTAAAAAGAAATGCCTTTTTATGTTGCTCAGATCCATTTGACTTGCATTTTTAGGAGAAATGTTTCTATAACAATGGCTCAGAAAAAAGTCATGAATGGCCCATTTATCTCCATGTGTGGTAGGTTCACAGATGATAACATTTAGCATTAACTCTCCAATTCTCATCAGAAAAAGTTAGAAAAAAGAAGGCATGATCAACACATGAAATGCCAATGGACAGCCTCTAGTGCTATCACACGTAAACTGGATTAGCATATAGTAGAGGGTTTTTTCTGCCACCCATTCACTACAAAGTGTAGTAAATCCTAGTAGGTCATTTAGCTATTTCAAAGAAATGTTTAACCCAGAGAAACAACAAGAAATATATGACTTACTTAAAGGAATTCAAAAAGGCAGACAGCAGTATGATCTTAGTTTGCAAAAACAAGTATAAATCACAAAAGGCCAAATGTATTTTAAGAGATTTTTTTTTTTTTTTAAGTCAGGATTTTTTCTATTATTGGTCTTTGAGTGTTCTTAAGTTTTACTGAGAATACGTTGGGTTCTTACAGTTTTCAAAACTCAGTGCTTCAGCTCTGTGAACAGCTCTGATGAACACTGCTAACAGCCAAGCAAGGGGAAACATCTTTCACATTCCTCAAGTAACATTTTACATCCTGTAATAGTAATGGAAAATTTATCTGGCAAATTAAAGAGAGAGACAGTGCCAATTTCAAGAAAAGAAGTTCCAGTCTGATACAGCACCTTCTCTCTAAATAAGTGTTATTTTTATATCCAATATTGTATCATTCTGTTCTCTTAATGATTAATATGCATAAGCATGGGGTATTCAAATCCCCAAAGTTCTTCCTACATTTTTCATAGAATAACATATACATTTTGCACAGTTTTCTGTCATATAAGCCTGCAACAGATTATTTCCAATATTGAGTTTCCAGATGAAAGTGTGTGGGTTTCATGGTTTTGAGTAAGAACTGTACTTAGGCACACTGATCCTTTTCCAGACTGTTCCTTTTCAGTATATGTTACAGGGTACCAGTGCTCAGCAAATATAGGATGTTTATAGATTCAGCTATCATTTTCTTAGCTGCTAATATAGAATGAATAGAAAATACCATAAAGGAATTCTTAAATCGTTGAAGAAAAACCAGTAAAATTTGGGTTGAAATCAAAGTGATGTTGGGCAATGGGAATTGTGCAGAGCTTTGCCTTTTCTGCATGACATTTTTCCACTTCTAGTTGGTGAATGTATTAAGACCTTTTTTCTTATGACTGAAGGGCCATGTGAGGAGAGAATGGGAAAATTATATGGCAAAATTAGGCTGCAGCTAAAGAGTGGAACCAAGCGTGAAGTCTTTCAAGTCAGGTTTTTTTCCATTAAATGATCTCCTCATGCTAAGTAAACAGAAATTATTGGTCAGCTGTATATCAGGCTAACCACTTATATGCCTGACATACAGAGAGATGGTGAAAGTAGAGACAGAGCACAATGCTGAAAATGTATGCCAGAGTCCTGGCTACAGTGGTGTCTGGGTCAGAGTTGGTTGTCTGAGCCTAGCTCTCCCTGTCTGAGGTTTGACAGATACGCACCCTGCACTGGGAAATAGTAATGCTGGGGGAACTTCCTGCAGATGAGCCATTCCTCCACAGAGAACTCCAAATACATGTTTCAGACTGTTACGTATCTTGCATCAGTAGCAGTCTTGCTGCTAGAGATGTTTCAAGCTGTTCACAAGGCTGTTTGCCTTTTGAGAAAAGGTTATAACAAAATAGCTTTATTCCTTGTAACCATGGAGAAGGGATAGGCAATACATATCCATCAACATCTCTCATATGTATGTTTACATCTCTGAATAACACCTCCATCTTTCAGTTTTCTTTCTTTCACACTAGTTTGTATAGTCTGATTCATCGGGTTTTGGTATGCAGAGCCTGATGCATGGAGATCACACATGGGGTTGTTAAAGCTTTGCCCACTGGAATAGAAGCTATATCCAGAGATAAATGTTTGTGGGTTAACTGAGTACAGGCAATACTAACTGCTGATTGCAATTTATTCCTCAGGCACCATGCTGATGATATTACTGTTACAGTCAGTTCTTGAGACCCATGGAGATGACAGTTTTCTTGAAAAGTAGCAAAAATTAAACTGAAAATATGTCCAGTAGTACCCACAAAGATAGATATTCAGAGAGGGATTTTAAGTAGTCATAAACAAATTTAACAGTATTAATAGACTTTCCTCTTTCTGCAGAGATTTTTAAAAAATTGCTCCTGGTAGAAGAAAATAAGAAAAACCCCACCTTTATAAAAATAATTCATGAGATGTTTTTTAAAATACTCATATGAAATTATATTGATATATAAAAAATAAGAATTTTCTAAGTTAAAATAAGTAAATGCAAAACTATTAATTCTGTTTTGTTCCTTTAGTTTGGAGGAAAAATATGTATTTAAGAGGGAATGAATATTTCTGTAAAAAGTTCATTTCATAACTTCTTGGGGTGTTCCTTTTTAATTCATTCCTACCTGCATTAAATAGAGCTTTATCCCAGTATTGTAAAGTGCATTCTTTCCCGGTGTCTTAAAAACAAAGCTGTGGAGTTAACTGGGAATCATCTATAACAACATGTCTTTTTAGGTTTGTTGTGGGTTTTTTTTTTTGTGGGGTTTTTTTTTTTTTGGTGAGAACATACAACGTGTCTGGAAATATATATATCTTCTTGTTTTAAGCAACACTGAACTAATCACAAATTTCCTTTTCCTAAACATGAACTTAATGATTTAAGAATAATATTTCAGCAGTTCAAGACTTGCAGATAAAAATTTTCTTTCTAGTATATGTAAATAACTCACTTTTAGATAACTCCCCCTTTTTTATATATCATCTTACCCTTTTTTGTGTATATTTATATATAATATCAGCTTCCTCTGAAAAGTCATTTCACACTTGTCTCACTTTTCCCCTATCCTTCATTCATGTCTGCGTTAATATATTCACCAATTTTTTTACTATTTTTGACAGTAACTAACAGTTTATTCAATTTTAAATGATTTTAAACTATAGATGTATCTGAGATGCATCCTGGAACCTGATTTTAGCAGGTATAAACTGGTGTTTCACTGAGGTGTAAGGCCAGTTTACATGAAATGAGAGTCTGGCCCATAATCTGGTAATTAATAAGGACAAAAACTGAAAAGAAAAAAGCCCAAAAGTTTAAGCTGACTGAGAAAGTGCTTTGCTCAGTTTGCATACACTCCTACACTTCTTTTACTATGGTGAACAAGAAAGGTCAGCTATAAAGCACTTGTATACATTTTGAGAAATACATTCCTCTGACAGATTTGGATGACTCCTCAGATGTCAAGAGGCAATGTGGGCTGTCAAGCTGCCCCCTTGTACATTTACACAGCCTCCATGTACATTTACAGAAGTGCCTTGTTTCCCAGGAGGATGTGCAAAGGATCACAGTCTCAGCTGCTACAGTTTGCAGCCAGGTAATTTAAATTCACCTCACTTACCTGTATAGTCTCAGAGATGAACCAAATATATGGCTCAGGATTTCCCTTGTCCTGGTTTTGCCTGGGACAGATGTAATTTTTTTCCTGGTAGCTGGTATAGTGTTGTGTTTTGGATATAGCAAGAATATAATATGATAACACACTGATGTTTTGGTTTTAGCTAAGCAGTGTTTATACTAAGTCAAGGACTTTTCAGCTTCCCATGCTCTACCAGAAAGGACATGCACAAGAAGCTGGGACAGCTGACCCAAACTGGTCAAAGGGAGATTCCCTACCATCTGACAACATGCTCCCATGTAGGGCACTCAGTATATAAACTAGAGGAAGCTGGCCAAGAAGAAGTTCAGGGACTGGCTGGGATTTGTTTGGCAGGTGGTGAGCAGTTGCAT
>NW_010236340.1:0-25598 GCF_000690775.1 Eurypyga helias
TCACCAGTGCTGAGTACAGGGGCAGTAACGCTCTCTGTCTAGCCTGTTAAGTGGTCTGGCCTCTCCCATTGACTCATCATGGTGGGTGTGATACCTGGACCATGGGGCTGGTCGCTCTATGTGGGAGCAGATGGTGCAGTGTCCATTTCTGCCTGGGTTACTGGGGCTCCTCCACCTGCCGTTGTGCCTCAGTTTCAACAGCAGGCTGTGCTGAAAGTTCATTTTGGCAGAAATGTTTGGACCAGTTCCGTCCACAGTTTAAAAATGTTTTTCACTTTCACTTCAGTAGGGATTTTGTTTTGAAGTAGAGCCTTATCATGTAGTTGTATGTCAGAGGCTTTGAATATGGTTTGTTTATTTTTACCGTGGTACACTGTATAGTTGATAATGTAGGAAGGTAAGCCCACTCCTAGATCATGAGAAAGACTTCAGAGACAGACTTGGACATTGTTTATTTCCAGTGTTGTATACTCAACAGCTGTACTTAAGACTGTCTGATTTCCCACTGAGTTTTATATTTTTACATCTTTGATGTTTGTGTTATTGTAAGACTCCTCTGAGAATTAGTTGCTTGTTCTTACAGCCAGCAAAAGCTCCTCTGTTTCGAGAGAACAGGAAGGTATCAGTGACAGGGAAAGGCAGAATTGATCTTTTTAATGCTATAAATATTATGTAAATACCTTACTTCGAAGAAAGCTATCATATTCAGTCTTTTCAATTGAGAAACAAAATTGAAGGTTTGGGTTTTTTTATTTTAACTCCAATTTTTATTGTTTGTGATTTCATACAAAAAATCCTGTTCATTTTTTTTAGATACCTGAAATGCTACTGTATGATTCAGAGGAACAAGAAAAGACTGGAAAAGCACATAAGGAACTTAAGAAAAAACATTCAGGTAATATTTAGATGGACCCACAAGTTATTAGCACTTATTAGTAAACACTTATCCAGTCCTGTGTTGGGCATAGATGACAGCATAAATACTCTGAGTATAGTTTTGCCAGCATAGTCATAGACTTCAGTATTGTTCACGTTTCAGGCATTTTTGCGCAAGGGAACATTAGTCTGGAACATACATCCTGGCTGATCAAACCCAGTCTCTTCTATCACAAGCAATCACTACATATATTCAGTTTTATAAACTGATTAAGCTGCATCTTCGTTTGTTCTGTGTCTTCCTTCGGTGTGGATGTTATTACACAGCCTCAGAATTAGATGTTTTTAGAGTTTTTCAGTCTATATGTTTTCATTATTGTTGTCCTAGACCTGCTCATTTTGCTTTAACAATTCTTTATCGCCAATAACTAATTTCTTGTAAGTAATGCCACTTTTCCAGAATAATTTGTTTTTATAATAAAACTTAAAATTTAACGACTTTAAAAATAGGCTGTCAAACATAATGTGAGAGACCAGTGCCAGCACTCATTTGCATAATACTCCTTTTAGCGACTTTTTATAAACCACTAGTCTAAGTAGCACTTAGAAGTCATGGACCCAACAGAGTATAAAATAGTAAGTAGTTCACTTGGGGTTTCTTGTTTTGTATTGCTTCTGAGTAGACATTCCAGCCCATCAGAATAATGGCCAAATTTAGGATTTAGTGTTCATGATACCATCCACCTTTATCCTAGATCATGGTACTTAATCTATGCCTCAGAGCTTATTAACGGCATTCGTTTATGTGTGGATATATTTTAGCATTTTTTCTTTTGTAGGATATTGCAATTAATTTTGCAGTATCTTTAGGCTTATTTTGAGAAACTGCTCAACACACTGAAGGACCTGGAATTTTCAGAAAGACCTTGTAGTCTACCTGTCATCAGAGACATGGTTGTAGACAAAAACACATGGGCTTCCTTTCTAAAAACATCCCAAGTAGTTTCAGTTTCTATGGAAATAAAGTTTCTTTTATGATTAGTCCTCAGTAATGAATTAGTTTTGCCTTCTTTTCCAAATATCAATGAAATATTTTACAGCTTTGGAACAATTTCAGTATATTTCTTTCCGAGGAATATGTATTTCAAATGAAATTACATGTTGTTTCCCTGAAAGTACTTTGAAAAAGGCATGTTCTTTGTGTTACTTCGAATGCGCTTAATTCATATCTCAAAAAATATTCTGTTGCTTTTCCTTAGTTATTTTAAAGTGACATGAGTATATTATATGCGTAACAAATTATGTTCTACAGGTGATCCTGATTTTCTGAAGTCATTTCTGGCAATCCATGAATCATGTAAAGTGTATGGAGCAACGCCTAGCAGGTATATGACATTCCTTCGCATATACAATGCCATCAATAACAGTAAAAGAAGAGAGCTGATAAAAAGGCAAAAGCACCTGCAGGTATGTATTTAAAACATTTTTTAACATACTACTCTTCAAAATACTCTCACATTTGGAAATGCATTGTGTGTTAACGGGCTGTAGCTGCTAGTGTGGTTGTGTGAGGTGTCCTCATTTGGCATATGAGGACTTATGCTGTGGTTTCAGGAGAGGAAGAGTAGGAATCTTAATGAACATCTCTGTTCAAATGCCTCAAAGAGTTAAGAGTGGTTTCTTGCTTTTGTTCATATTTTTCCTCAAAAACGTATCAGACTGGGTATGTTTTCTTGGAACTGGAAAAAGTACTTGAAAGCACATTTGAGTTTTTCACTCATATGTATTTGAATTGCGTTGCAAACAACCCATCATCTTTCCATCAATATAAGTCCTGCCTCTGCTTGTACAGTTTTCCATATGTAGCACCCCTTTGTTGGTATCTCTGCAGCAACTTCCTGCTTTGTGTGATTCCTGCATCCTTCTAGTTGAACAAGCTGTTATTTATCTTTAACCTTATGGTGCTCTGTGTAGCTTTAGCCAAGAACCCCTTTGTTGTGATTTTTCTCTTGTTTTGTGTTTTGGAACTGATATCAAATTCCTTTCCACATGTCAAACCTTTACACAGTTCTAGACCAAATGCAGTGCATCTCAGGGATGTTGGTTTACTCCTGTTCTGTATGCAGAACATACGTATTTTTGAAATCCATTTATTACCTTTCCAGTCATACTTCCTTCCCTCCACCCATCATCCCTCAACTGGAAAGATCTGTGTGATCCTTTAGGACGTGTAACTTTTGTCTTTACCCCTCTCCCTTCCCTTTCAGCTCCTTTTCCCAGTGACCATTGCTGCTATTCTGATACCACACTTGCAACGCTGTACTTCTTCTTAAAGCACCTGTCAAAACCTAATGGCTTCCTTGGCTTGTATTCTACACTGTTTTTATTCTGCCTGCCAATAATTTTCCATCAGTGTAGTAAGCAGTTTAAAAAGATTTATGTTTGTAATGGTAGAAACTGCTTTTTTTTTTTTTTATTTAGACAATACCTGCAGTTTGTTTGTGACAAACATTCATTTACTTGTTAAATGCTCTGGTTAAATAAAAGTAATCATTTACATGAAAATTGGAGATGTGTATCCTAAATCAAATCATCTTCCAGGCAATATATATTCTTCAGATATATCTTGAAATAACTCTACTACCAGATTACCACGGAGTAAATAATTTAGACAGTGTGAATAAAGAAAATAGTTAGTCTGAAGAATAATCGAGCCCTTGTTTTATGTACATCTATGCTCATTAAAGAATGTACAGATATGCAGAAATGGGATAATTAATTTGTTTCAATTTGTTTAATTTTTATAGATTTACAGGAGAGATAATTACATGGAGTTAGTATCAGTTAACTGAAATGCTGGAGAGTTAATGAGAAACAGATTATGTACTAGTTGCTACTCCATTAAAAGTTTTGTTATTTTGAGAATTTTGTTTTCAGCTTTTTGATGTAGGAATAGATCTTAGGATAATCTATAATTGTCAGATCTCCTTGTTGGGTTAAGTAATACTAAGAAAATGTAAATAATATGAAGAAAACGTGGAACATTAATTAAAAAATTAAGAATATTAGTCTACATCAGTTATTTTGTGCATACTGTTTGTAACCAACCTTCACTTAAATCTGTTTGAAATTTATGACTAAATAACTGCTTCTTACAAACTTTTATAGGCAGGTGTTTCAAAGCTGAATGAAGCTAAAGCCCTGGTAGATGAACTGAACAGTAAAGCTGGAGAGCAAAGCATTTTACTCAAAATGAAGCAGGATGAGGCTGATGCTGCCCTTCAAGAAATTACAGTATCTATGCAGGTATTGTATACAGTCATGTCAAAAGTGGGGATGGGAGTGGGGGAAGAGATGTTTTTCTATTTTTGGTCTCCATCAGGGTTATAAAACCTGATGCTTTTACAGGAGTTTGCCTAAGGGAATGCATGAGCCCTGATGCTTGAATAAACTTGCAGAGGACAGAGGATTTTATAATTTAAATCATACTTGCACTGCTTGAGTAGGAAGAGTAGATTTAACTGATGGAATAGTAAGAATACCAGGTTTGGCACCTCAGTAGTGTTTACCACTGTAGTTTAATCTGAAAGTTTTCCTAGAAGTTCATAAATCCAAACTGATCCACTTTATAATGTTTATTATGGAAAGGAACTTTAACAAAATACTGATAATTAGCACCATTTTAAGTAACAAATACCAGGAATTAAATTTGTGGACTGTTAGGAGGTTATGTATTTCATGAAGTGTGTTAAGTTAACCTCATAAGTTAACCTCAAAGAAGGTTAAATAATTCTTGTGTGTTCATCACACCTTGAATTTTTTTTCTTCAGCTCCAAGATAGACTTTCTGTTTTTTGGAGGAGGTGATTTTCTTTAGTAATGTTTTCTCAGTTAAGTAAAATAATTGTGCAGAAAGTAGATCTCTACATTGATACTTCCAGGAATCCTAAATGTAGGATAAGGCATAATGAATCTGCTGTCACTGCACCGTTTGTTTTGTCACTGGTTTAGCCTGGTCAGTCTGAAGCAAACTTAAATAAAGAAGCTCAGTGACAAAGACATCTCTGTATGCAGTAAAGTAGGTGCCTGCTCTTTAAACCCCTTGGTTCACGGTGCTTTAAAGGTGCATTACTTCCCCTTTTTAGAAGTCTACTTCCATGGGCAATTTTTAATACTTGAATTTGAGTAATGATGATTGCTTGGGTCTGTTCACTGCTGGCCTCAAAGAATTTATGATGTCATTGTCCCTGATTTCTGTTTTAAACCTGTGTATGCTGTTGTCCAGTAGAGTTACAAGCTGTGTAGCACATTTTACGTTGTAGGACAAAATCAGAGAATGCACCAAAAAGCAATGAAACATGATGTGCCCACTGACATCAGAAGTATTGCAGTAGAATACTGATTATTTAGATTAGCATGAAGTAGAGGTGCCCTCTAACATTTTAATGTCACTTCAAATGTTCCAGTTTATGTAAGAAAGACAGCTCTAATACGTACAGTTTCTTTTAATCTCCTTTCAGAGCAAGGCTTTTGACCTACAACTGAATTTTATGGTTTTCTTTTTCAGAGCTATCATTCAGTGTATGTACATTTGCATGAAATGTCTAATAGAGTTTTATCTAGCCTAATGTGTTATGGGTCTGAATGCAATCTTCAATGACATGCTAGTCTACAGCTTAAGTGCTCAGAAAGGTTAATAATAATCTCAAGTTTTTCTCTGCTCTTCTACATCTGTCACTCTGCTGTAAATTCAACTCTGCTCAACCACTGCTGGTTATAATAATGTGTTATATACTGGAAAAATGTAAATGCTGGGATTTCTTGTCCTGTATCTTTTAGGTGAACTGAGCCTAGAATATTAGTCTTTTATTTTATGCATTTATCCTCAGTTATGTTTTTTTTCACTGGTATTGGTAGTCCCTGTTTTGGTTTGGGATTTGTGGGGTCTTTTTTTTTTTTTTTTTGTTAACTTCAGGATATGTAAGGACTTCTTTTATTGTAGATTTATATACTAGGTACTTATTATTGTACTGAATTGCTTACGAGTCCTGGAGGTGGCTAATCGCTACTGTCTGTTGTACAGTACAAATCCAGGGGAAATGGAAATCCAAACAGCTTAGAGTATATGTATGACATAAGGTGACAAAAGCTCATAATGAGTCTCAAAAAGGCACGTACAGATATTTTCTGTGATAAAGGGAAGGAGACACAGTAAAAGCAAAAAAATGCTTATTCCATGAAACTTAGTTGCCTAGCCAACCTGTCTAGTATTAAATAGTCCTAACTATTTTATTGTAACTGGTATTGCGCAAACTATATTATCATCAAGACTTAATGAAATAATAGACCTAATGGAATAAAATCTGTGTGAACTTAAAAACTGAAGG
This sequence comes from Eurypyga helias, assembly GCF_000690775.1. Classification (NCBI taxonomy): domain Eukaryota; kingdom Metazoa; phylum Chordata; class Aves; order Eurypygiformes; family Eurypygidae; genus Eurypyga; species Eurypyga helias. Next base: position 6,263 of record NW_010236340.1, read on the forward strand.
TATTCTTTTTTTTACAGAATGCTAGTGAGCAAAAAACAGAAATGGAAAAACTAAAACACCGGATAGCAGAAGAGGCTGCAGAAATAGAAGAAAGAAAAAGAAAAATTGAAGATGAACTAAAAGAGGTTCAGGTAAGAGCTGATAAGGAAACATAATATTTTGCAGTCTGATTTTATTCGACTTACTCGAGTCCTGCTGTGCAAAATGGTTCTGCAGAATTTATTCCTGCATTTCTTAAATTGTGCTCTAAATTATTTCGATATTAAAACTTTTATACATTAGGAAACAGTATTCTATTTGCCAGATTGAGATTGTAATTTTGGCATTTGTATTCTAGTAGATCTTAATTACGGAATGAATTTTCAGGCCAAATCTTACCTGCAGTTGCTATTTCTGTGCTACCATGGTCTGCTGAGTTCTGCAGATTTTATGGAAAGTTTTTCAATTAGTAGTATCTTACATAGGCTGACTACATTCCCCTGCCTTGATCAAGCTGGTAATGTCATGGGGGTTGGTACCATCAGCTGAATGGAAAGAGTTTAATGAGAGATAATTTCCAGTTATTACTAAGTTCTGAAAATTCTATGTCCTTATGGCAGTATATCAAACTGCTTGTTCAAGAGACCTTACAGCTGTTAAGCGTTAGTTTTTTGGGGAGGGGTGTGTGTTCAATCATTGCTTTTAGTCTCTATTTTTCATCCCGTCCATTTTTAAATTATACTAAATAATAAGGGAAAAGTACAGCAACCTGATTTTTTTTCCTTTTAAATATCATATGTGCCAAGGAATTGGATCCTTGTATTTAAAGTGACATGGAGCTACAGGATTAGGGTAAATCCTTTTCTGTGGTCTTTGATAAGCATGAAAGATGTGCAAGGTGTGCATAGTCCTTAACGATAATCTTTAACTTTCTTCTGTTTTCTTATCATTTTGTTGCTTTTGATAAGGGCAAAGGCTGCCTGGATTTGTTTAGCTTCAATTTGAAATCCCTTCAATTTGAAATCCCTTCAATTTGAAAATTGAAAGCTTTTGTGACCTTTACAGCTACGTATCTTTACAAAGATATCCTTCGGCATGCCTATAAATAGTAATTAGCATAATTATTAAAACATAGCTGTATCACAATGAACAATGAAAGAACAAATGAACATGATTGGTACTAATGTATGTATAATGCTTACGAATTACAGTGCTGAATGAAAATTTAGGGGATGTCAGGATTGTAATATGCTATTTTACATGGAAATATATTTATTATCTCTTAATAAACACATGGCAATTTTTTAATAACTTGTGCACATGAATATGCATTGATGCCAGTTGGCTAGGCAATAAAATATGTAAAAAGAAAAAGAAATTCTATGAAAACTGGAATGGCAAATGTTTGTTTTCTTGTATCCTCATCTCTTTTTTTTTTTTTAATGTGCTTTTATGTTTTAAGCCACTGGTTAATGAAGCTAAATTAGCAGTTGGAAATATAAAGCCAGAGTCTTTGTCAGAAATACGGTCACTACGGATGCCCCCTGACATAATCAGAGACATACTAGAAGGAGTTTTAAGGTTGATGGGAATTTTTGATACATCTTGGGTGAGCATGAAGAGGTGAGGATTTTATTTAAGCTTTAAACTTAAACAATAATTTACAATATAACTTTCTGTTATATTCAGGAATGACATGTGTGCAGAATTTATTGATTTCATAGGGAAATGACCTCTTTAATATTTGTTTCTTCTTTACTTAGTTATTTCATTCTTTTTACAGTTTCTTGGCCAAAAGAGGTGTGAGGGAGGACATTGCAACCTTTGATGCCCGTAATATTCCAAAAGAAATACGAGAGAATGTTGAAGAACTTCTTTCTAAAAACAGAACATCTTTTGATCCAAAGGTAATTCCTGATCGCACTCCATAAATTGGAAAAAATAGAAACTGGAAAAAAAGTAAAAAAAAAAGTGATGTGTGATTATGTGATTTGCCAACATAATTTGTAGAATGAACTTAAATTAGCGAAGTGACAAATTCTGCTTACAGAATGTGTCAGTATAAGAGATAAAAGTGTAGCAAAGGTTACTGTGTCGCATACTACCTCTAACTGAGAGTTCTGTTGGTGGCTGAGGAGCAGTGGGATGAAAAGTCATTGCGAAGTCAGAAGATGTTGTGTCACTGCTATAAATTCAAACTCGGATTGAGGAACTGGCTCCTTCAGGCCTCAAACTGGCTTCTTCAAACTGGCTCCTTCAGGCCTCCTTCTAGCAGTAAGAGTCTTAACAGTATACTTAATTAAAAAAGGGCAGTCTAATGATGATTAAATGTTTTTGATCTTTGATAACTGATTTGGCATTAGATAAAAAAAGGAATTCTGCATACTACTTCTTTATTTTTAAAATGAAAGTTGTAGTTCTCTGAGGAGGAACACACTGATAAATTATGCATTAATTTGAAACTTCTTAACTTCAGGGAAGCTTCATAGTTGTAAAGATATCCTTTTTTCTTAACATAGACCGATGGCCTACTATATAATCTCTTCGTAACAATTTAAAAGATCAGTAGAGAAGCCGGCTAATTGGTATATTCAAGTTGGTAACTTGTAAATCTGTTGCAGTTACTTATCTTGGATTGGTCTTATCTCATCTACATTATACTTCATGTATTTTCTTGGAACTGTTTTTTTTCAGAATGCTAAACGAGCCAGTGCTGCAGCAGCTCCATTAGCAGCTTGGGTGAACGCTAATGTCCAGTATTCCCATGTCCTAGAACGAATTCAACCTTTGGAAAAAGAAAAGGCTGTCTTGGAATCGTAAGTTAGACGCTGTTACAAAATAAATGTTCTTATTTCCAGTGGTGGTGGGTGAAACTAAAGCTGCCAAGGAGAAATTGAAGTTTATTAAAAACAAAAGATATAAGAAACTGTACCTCATCCATAGGAAATACAACGTTCATGCTGCAACTGAAAAAGTCAGCATGCAGTATTTCGTTTTTCCTGGAAGCTATGCCTTGGCCAATTTGTTTGTTGGCCAGTCACGCGTTACCTGTCTCAACTGAAATGTGTCAGGGAGAAATGAACATCACAGATATGTTTAAAATATATTCTGTCAGTGAAACCCATGCTATTTTATGAGATGTGAAGTTGTTCTTTTTTCAGTCATGCACCGAGTATGACCAGTTTCTCCTTAAGACCAGAAAGATATGACATAGTCTTAGGACCATCCATAACCTGAGGAATCTATACCAATTGTTTTGCCAGGTCTTAAAATTCTGTATTAGAAGAATTTGTTCTGATCTGTAAGAACACATTTGAATGGGATGTTTGGTTTCCATTTTTAAAGCTATGTGATGAGAAGCAGTAAAATCTTTTTTACATGTGGAAACAGATTTTTGTTAATAGAAATCACAAGAAACAAAATGTCTCTGAACTATCTCTGTGTAAATGACTTTCCTGTTACATTTACCCTTTTTTTATTTTTCCTTTGGATTGTAGTAATCTCAAGAAAACTGAAGGCAGAAAACAGAAATTAGAAGATCTTCTGAACTCTGTTGGTCAGAAAGTGTCAGAACTGAAAGATAAGTAAGTTTGGTTCGTTTATTTCCAAATATAAGTATGAACATTGATAATTTTATGGTGTGAATAATGACAGTTATCTAACCAAGTCTAAGTCCCTGCTTGTCAAGATATTTACATCAGAAGCAGCAATAATAAGGCTATCTGTATGTTCGGTGGAGATAAGTGTTATTCTAACAGTATTTATTTATCTCATTGATCAGATGAAATGCTCCTTAAAGGTACCTGTTTCTCAGTACTGACTCTGTGGGAAGCCTTCAGTGTAGACACTGTAGATGTGAAAGATAAGCAGTATATCTCTCACCTTTTAAATCTAAGAGGACTTTAATGTTTCCTCAGGACTTTAGAAACATTCCTATGCAAGACACTACTGATCACAGCTTGAATAAAGACAATTTTGTTTCTTTTAGGATGACCTGCTTTTCTGACAGTTAGCTATTTAGCAATCTCCTTTTTTCTTAGCATCTCATCAAGTACGTGACTTGTGTTGGCATGAAAAATGCTGTGGTGAACCTTTATACTTTCTCCAAGTTCAGTTTAATCCAAGTCTTTTAGTTCAGTGTTTGTGTTCTTTAATTAGTATAGGAGATATTTTATGACCAGACTTAGGTGCATATTACTAAAAGTCATCTTTCGAAGTTCTGCAAAAAAAAAATAAAAATTGGAGAATTCTTCATGACATTCAGCTGTATTGTGATGTTTTAATTTAACTTGATACCTAACTATATATGAGAGTTAAATATACTGCTTTAAAAAAGGGGACATTTAATGCATTAATTATTGTAATTAAATATTAATTAAGATAATTAGATGTTAAAAATTACAAAATAATGCCTAAACCTTGCCTACTGTTTGGACCATGTTCTTATGTCATAGTAGTTTACAAAACAGAGTACTGTACATTGAACTGGGGTCGTTCATGGGATTTAGCAATGTTCTCCTTTAAAGGTTTCATGGATTAAATTTACCAAAAAGTTACAGTTGTCTAGTACGGCATTGAGCCTGCTATTTTCCTGACTAGATGCAGAACAAAACTGAAAACAATCACTAAAATCAAGTCAGGTTGTTCAAGTAGAAGAAATGATTTTCAGACTTCACCATCTATAGTGCAGATATATTTTTAAATCTCACCTGTGCATCTATCTAAATTTTGTTAGTTAATAGTCTAACAAGCTCAACTGCAAATTAGAAACAGAAGGTGTAAAAAAGAATTGTAGTTGTTTTCTTTATGAACAATAAGGGAGGAATTAATTACAAATTAATTAAATTAAACTGCCTTAAAAATAATGTCCATAGGTTTAGTAATTCATGATAGCAATTAAAAACAGTAGTTGTTTTACAGGTTCCAGACTAGAACAACAGAAGCTGCAAAACTTGAAGCAGAACTAGGTCAAGCTCAGAAAACATTGCAGGCTGCAGAGATACTGATAAATCAGCTTGACAGGGAACACAAAAGATGGAGCACCCAGGTTAGTGAAAATTTTCATAAGTACATCTTGTAGCTGATAATTAGAAAATACAGTTTTTGCACTGTTGGGCGGATGTGAGTTATTGCCATTCTGCATGTCTCCTAAGTGTACCTTTATTTGATTTCTCATTAGAAATAAAAGCTTTTCTTCCTTCTGAAACTTCTTTTTACTTCACTGTGTAAGTTACTTTACCTGTCACATAGCTACAGAATGTGTAAAGAAACCCCTGTATTGAATACAGAACACACAACATTCTCTGACTTCTTTTCAGTCACGATAATAATGTAATTGTTATAATGGCTGAACATGTCAGGACTTGGACCCTCCAAGTTGAGTTACAATCAACAGAGACAGATTTGGGGAAAACATGAAACAACCACAGTCTTAAAATGTATCTCCTTTATGGCATTGATGTTGGAAATGCAAATGTAGACCTACCCAAAATGTTGGGTTGCTTTTGAAGCCTTCATTTCTGTGTTTCAGACTTTTATGCTTCTGAAGTAGATTTGGACAAATGATATATCTAGGAGAAACTGGCAAGCCTTTGGACACACAGGCCCTTCTTCAGACTGAAACAGAAAGGAAAATTCAAGATATAACCAAGCTGAAAATAGCTGTCACCTCCAGAAAGTGGTAGAAAGCTTTCTTGGGTACCTAAAGTGGAAAAAATCTCCCTGCTGAGGGAAATGGTCCTGTCTCTCTGTTGACACTAAAAAAAGACCAAACAATTAGACTAAATGCCTGCATTTTAAAGACCCAGATTTGGGTTTAGATGAATCCTTCTTGTAGGTTGACCAGCATAATGGAAAGAAATGTAAAATACTCCTCTCACTGTTCCATCTGCTATAGTAAGTGTTGGGTATATTTGAACCCCAGAGTTTGAACACTTCTAAAAGTGATTCCTCGCAGTTTTTCACTGCAGCATATTTCCCCTGTCCTTAGGAAGGTCAGACTGTCCGTTAATGGTATGCTGTAGACCAGACTGGCAGAGGTGTTAGTCAGGAACTCATTCCATATTGAGGACCATGAAAAAGCTGTTATTCATTTCCCTTTAAAGTAAAGAGGAAGTAATAACAAGGTGCTTTTTTGTTTGTGTATCAGCTTTTCTTGTTAATGTGAGTTTGATTAAAGTAGAAAAGTGACAAGGTACTTTGAAACCAGTTATGGCAGTCGTCTGTTGTTTTGATACACTATTTTTTCTCCAAAATACTGGAATATCTTGAGGCACAGGTGATGTAGTGTAGATAAATTATTTGAAGATATATGATAAATGTATTTTATCATGCAAGCCTGCAGTGAATCACATTTTGAAGTGTAATAGATAGATAAAATATTTAGTGTATGTATACATATTGTAAGTAGTACTCACTAGCTGACTGTGACTAGGGTCACTTACTTTGTATTGTTCTTACTATAATATTATTTGCCCAGTTGCTTATAAGTGACAAGATGAACTGTTCATCAAATTCATAGATTTGTAGTAGGTAATCTCAGGAATATCTGTTCATGCTCTAGCCTGGAGATAAAAAGAACTTTACCTGTACTTTCATTTGTGTGTTGCTGTGGGTTAGATGGGTATAGATATCTGAAATGCAAGAACAGAGACTGTCTCAACTGTGTTCTCAATGGCAGTCAAATTTGATTGTGACTTTTCAGTAACTGATGAGAAATATTAACATAGTTCATTTCTATACATTCTATACTTTTTTTTGAAGGTGTCAGAGATAACAGATGAACTGGCTACATTGCCTAGAAGAGCACAGTTAGCAGCTGCGTTTATTACCTATCTATCTGCTGCTCCTGAGGATCAGAGGAAAACCAGCTTGGATGAATGGACCAAATCATCAGGCCTTGAAAGTAATTGTGTCTCTGTTTGTGTCTCTGTGTGTGTGTGTAACTAACAAAGCTTGATTGAGGAAGTTAGAAATGCCAGTGAGTTTTAATGAACAGTCTCAATTGTCTTGGGGTTTCCCAAATGAAAAATGACAAAATTTTCTTACTCAATACTTCTATATACAGTTAGACTATTTATTAGGATTATTCAATTATCTATTAAGATTATGGATTGTTATAAATTCTCTAAGACTTAGCTCCACAGTCCCTCCTTAAATAGAAAAGTTTACTTGAATGAATGTATTCATATTAACTGTTGTAAATTTGCCAATGCATGCTTAATGTTTCTGCTTTTTCAGTAGCTTTTTTTATCTGTGTGTTAATAATACCATTAAATATTTTTATAACATCAACTAGTTAATAGACATTAGTTCAAGCAATAAAATTTCAGGGAATTCTACAGACTTGCACTGTGTTAGTCAGAGTCTCCACTGTATATAGAGTGGGAAATGCTTACAAACTATGCAGACTACAAATGCACAAACTTACACTCCTTCATTTATCAGAGTTTGATTTACGGCGGTTCCTGTGTACAGAAAGTGAGGAGCTAGTTTGGAAAAGTGAAGGTTTACCTTCAGATGATCTTTCAATAGAAAATGCTCTTGTCATCTTGCAGGTAAATTTAGCTTTTTTTTTTTTTTTTTTGGTCTTGTCTTGGAAGTATTTCAATTTCTACAAATCTTAGTAACATGGCGTCTTGTCAACTATTTAATTAGTGTTACTTTGTTAGCTCCACAGAACACACGCAGAGAAACAAATATTTATGTAACTCTGGGTATTCTTTAGCAAAAGGAAAAAAATCAGTTAAAGAAAATACATGTTTTTCTTTTTGCTTTTACAGTTTTCTTCTGGATGTTGAACAGACAAAACCTGCTATCAGTTTATTCAGGCCTAAAGTGTGAATAATCATTAACACCAATATGATCAGTGGATGATTATGTACTATATATGTTCACTTTGACATGTCATTTCTAATACCTTTTTTCTCAGAAAAAGGAAAAGACTATATGCAGATACCTCTCAAAGCATCTAGATTTTAAACCCTCAGATTACATCAGATTAGGTCTGTGATATAGGGTGCAAAATGCTATTTACTTAAGACCAGTAGCTAATAATACTTGAGAAAAGAATGATAATACTGTGCTTATAATTATGATTCCGTTTTATCTTATGGTTATATATAGGTGTATGATGAATATATATAGACAGTTGCACAACTGTGTACATAATAGTCTAGTTATAATGTAGTAGTTTATTAGATCTGTTAAAAGTAAAGATGTAATGCCATGAGGAGACTCTACATTTGCCACAGGTAGTTTGCTTGGGTAGTGATTCTCTCAAATCAACTACAGCCTTTTCTCCAATTTAAATTTATCTTGCCTTATCATTTTGATATTAGATCTAGTTATTCCTTTCTCAGTTTGGTTAAAAAGCTCTTCAATAAATACTGTTTTCTACCCTTAAGTCTACTTAAATGCTATAATCAAATTTTGTTTTCAACCTTTCCTTAATTGAATCGATTGAGGTCTTAAAAATCTCGGTGTGGATGAAGAGCTTTTTCATGCCCTCCCTCAGCTCAAATTTTCTTTGTGTACTGTTTTATTTCAGAATCCTTTGAAAACTGGAATTAGACAGGGTATTTTACCAATGTCATCTACAGTACATTTCTCAGCCTTTAGTGCTCCTCATCTTTTGATGGTTGGATATGGTCCATGTGTCCCTGTCTCAGGCTGAGATTCATGTAGTTACTCAGTTTGGAATGGTAGGAATCAATCTAAAACCAAAACAAGCCGTGAAAGTGGTCTTTTATCAGACTGAACCAGAGAATTGCTGAAAATACATATTCAAACCCTCAGCAGGTTTGCTGATGACACAAAACTGGTATGAATGGTAGATACACCAGATGGCCAAGCTGCTACCCAGAGGGTCCTTGACAGGCTGGAGAAATGGGTTGACAGGAACTTCATGAAGTTCAGCCAGGGAAAGTGCAAAGTCCTGTACCTGAGGAAGAACAGCCCTGTGTACCAGCATGTGCTGGGGGGCTCCCAGCTGGGAAGCAGCCTTGCAGAAGAGGCACTGGGGGTCCTGGTGGACACCGGGTTGTACATGAGCCAGCAATGAGCTCTTGCTGCAAACAAGGCCCATGGTGTCTTGGGCTGCTTTAAGCATAGTATTAACAGCAGGTTGAGGGAGGGGATCCTTCCCTTCTACTCCACACTGGTGAGGCCACACCTGGAGTGCTGTGTCCAGTTGTGTGCTCCAACATGAATGAAGATTTTAATAAAATGAAAACTTGCTGTCTCATCGGTATATGTGTTACTAGGCAATATTACCAAAATACAATACATCGTAGTGTTTGCAAGTTTGAGATTTGGATTTCTTTGTGATTGTAAGTAAAATGCTATTTGTATATTTATGCCTGAAAAGTACTTATATTCATTATTCTTTCTAAAATGTATTGATGTCCAAAACCAGAAGTACTGTACCTTTGCCCACTACAGGAAGAAAGGGAAAAATAATACCTTTTCTTCTAAGTGTCAAAGCAGATGTGAATAACAAAAGCAAGAGATTATACTCATTGAGTATAATCCTTAAAAAATTAAAAAAATTTTGAGTATAGTCTTAAAACCTCCTGTTTTTAAGAGAGGTTGAAGAATTGCCTAACTAGCAGGACAAACACCTGAGAATTTTGGCTTTGGGTGCTCTTTTTTTTTTTTTTTTTGTTAAAGGAAGAAATAAAATAAAAGACATAAAATTCCTTCTACTTTTTTTTTTTTTTTTTGGCCACTTTATTGTTAGGCTTTCATTGTATCTTTAAAGAGTTTGTTAATGAAAAAGATTTTAAAATTACTATACCATTAGTTTGGGGAATTAAAAAAGGATTCCATTTAATTTTATTCTTGAACAAAATAGATTTCAGTGTGTGTGTGTGTGTGTATATATATATATATATTTTTTTTTCCCCCCCCCCCTAGAGTAAAGTGTGCCCATTTTTGGTAGACCCTTCTTTCCGGGCCACTGAGTGGTTGAAGACACATTTGAAGGAATCACGTTTGGAAGTTATTAACCAACAGGTGCAGTATTTACTCTCAGTCTTACAATTCTGGTCTGCTTGAGCTCACTCTATTCCAGGGTTTGGAGAGCAGTTCTTAAAGGGGTGTGATAGCAATCACCAACAATGGGGTTATATTCCATGAAGCATGTGATTCTCAGAGTTCTAATTTACAATGGTTCTTAATTGGTACTTGTATTGGGTCTGGCTGAGATGGAGTTAATTTCCCCCATAGTAGCCCTGACAGTGCTGTGCTTTGTATTAATATGTAAAAAGGTGTTGGTAACACACCAGTGTGTTGGCTGCTGCTGAGCAGTGCTCGCACAGCATCTAGGCTGTCTCTCCAACATTTCCGCCCTTGGGGGTGGGCGAGATCTTGCGCAGGGATATAGCCAGGACAGCTGGCTCAAACTGACCGAGAAGATATTCCATACTATATGATGTCAACTCAGCAATGAAAGCTAGGAGAAAGGAGAGGAGGAAGAGGGGACATTTATGTTTGTCTTCCGGAGCAACTGCTACGCGTTCTGGAGCCCTGCTTCCCAGGATGTGGCTGGACATTGCCTGCTGATGGGAAGTAGAGATAAAAATCTATGTGTTCCTTTGCTTCTGCGCATGGCCTCTGCTTTTTTCATATTAAAATGCCTTTATCTTGACTCACAAGGTTTTTTTCTCTCTTATTTTCTCCTCTGCACTGGTCTGCGGAGGAGGAAGGGGAGTGTGACAGAGTGTCTTGGTGGGCACCTGGCATCCAGCGAAGGTCAACCCACCACAGGACTAAAAATTTGTTTACTGAACGAGGAGATCAGAGTATTTAAAATGGAAGGGTCAGCATTTGGTTTTACTTCTACAAGTTTGCCTCTTTGTGCTGCACTTTCCAAGAATATCAGTATTTCCTGTGAGAGGGAGATGGTGATATATTTGTAAACAGGTCTTCTGTCTTCTTGATGCAGTTTACTGGATTTCAGGAGAATGTATACACTTCTTCCCTATGATTTTTATATTGCATTATCTACATTGGAAATAGTAGGTTGGATTTCAGTTTGAGATGAAGATACCTAAGTTTAATTGCCCACGTGTCGCTGTTTACCTGGGTGGCAAGGCTGGCTTGGTTGCACACACATAGACAGGCGTGTAGTGCCATTCAAAAGTCTCTTATTGAACCCCACCTGGCCCCAAGGTATTGCTTCAACAGAATGTAGGTCTTGCACAGAGCTGGTAGGGATCTGTGGAGGCCTTTTAGATACGCTGTGATGGTACTAGATACATTTCTTTGGGTGATTGAATCCTTCCCCTGCTAGCTGATTTGCTTGATTACCTTTTAGGGCCTATTATCTGCATTGTCTAGGATCTTCATTGACTGTAACAGATTCTTAAACACCACATGCATGTTTAGGCACCTACACACAAAACGCTGCATTTAGGTATCTTAATATCTTAGGTCTTGACTCAGTTTTGAGACACAACTACCTAATAACATCTGAGATGCGTTAACTGGCCAGGACTTCCAGGTGTGCCTGACAGATGTGACACAAGACCTATGGTAGACCTGCTCTCTTCTGGTGCAGCAATGGGGGAGCTAGGCATGTTAAACAGGTTGTCTGTTTGTCAGTAGCTGAATGGATCAAACTTATTAAAAACTTGTGGCTAAACCCTGAAATATTGTAGGATGCTTGTAATAGAATTTTTCAGCTATTCTACTGATATTTAGATTTAGACGCCTGGTATAATGTCTTTCAGTTCATTCCAAAGTGTTCATGTTTTAAAAATACATGAATCAAAGGAATTTATTTTTATTTGCCCAGGACACCAACTTCCTAACCGCCCTTGAGCTGTCCGTAAGATTTGGGAAAACACTTATTATACAGGAAATGGATGGAGTGGAGCCTGTACTTTACCCATTGCTGAGAAAGGATCTTGTTGCTCAAGGTAAATTACCAAAATCCTTACAAATTCTTGCTCAAAGCTTTTGTATGTTAGATCTGTATTTGTCATATAAAACTCGATTTTTCTGAAAACATGAGTACTGTGTAATTTTTTCCTCTTTAGCATTAATCTGCTTCTAACACTTCAGTGCATGAAATATGTTGGAGATATGTTCATTTTCAGTAAATGGAAAAGTATTGAAAAGTATTTAAAGATTTTTTGACTGGAATGTGAATCAAGTGTTTTTATCAACTCTTCGCAATTTAAATTTTGTTATTTTCTAGTGATAATTTCAAACACATAGTTTTACATAGGAACTTGGGCCTTAAATAGACCAGAAATAACGCAACTGGTGCAGTTAGAAGGCAGAGTACTAGAATGTTGGTGTTGCTGTCTCGCTTTCATTCATTTGAAACTAAAGAAGGCACACAGGTCTCTCCCTGATGTGACTTTGGAATTGGTGGGGAGAGAGGGTCCTTGAGGTCAGCAAAATGGTGGAATTTGTTAAAAAGTTTCCTCAACTGATGAAATGAAATGAAAATAACCCCAACATTTACATTTTAAAATACCTCTTCTTTGGAGAGATAATGTACTCTATATAACTATATGTAACTGCTTTGGATTTACTTGCTTTAAAAAGGCTGATATACAAGTTTAGCAAAGATAAATAGTAATGATGCAAGTATCTCAGCATGAATTATGTTGGATTATGTTCCATATTTTGAAATTGTTTTGGTATATTAAAATATACTCGTTTGTTCAGGGAACTTTGCATCGCACTCAGGCATCTTCTTTTGCGTGTTAGTGAGCTGTGTGAACGTTAGGTCTGTGCAAGGCCAAACTGGGGAGCTGGTTTTTGAAAAGGGAGGATGGGTCACTTTGATTTTTCTTTTTTTTTCAGTCACTTCACAGGCAAGTGCATACTCCTCATCAAAGTGTGGAGGTGGGGGCCTATCTGCATTACTTTAGTTGTGATGACTGTACATATTTTCATTACTTGGAATGAAATGTTAAGAAAAATGTGGATGTATATACTGCAATAAATTTATCTTTGTACAGCTTCCATTTTCTGTTTGACGTTTTTACAGTATAGGCCTAAAATTTATTCTGATCTTGGCACAGGAGCGAAATTGGTATGTGATTTTCATCTCTACAAGTGTTTTAGCAAGAGATTTATACTTAAAGCATTTCGGATCTGCTCCTAGCGCTAAAAATAGAGAAGTACTTAGCTATGCTACCTCATATTTCTCTGGAAAGGAATTTTTCACTTTGAAACTTTTCATCTTATAATTCTGTTCTTCCTTCTTTTTTAATATCAGGAGGCAAAAATCTTACTCTAGTCGTGTGATTGATTGAGTCTGTTCTTTTCTGCCTATCTAGAATAGAAACCTGTGGTGGAGGCGGGTGGTGAGAGGCCATACATACAGTTTCATTCTGTGACAGGCATATTGAGAAATGTCAAAATATGAGGAGTATAAACAGAGATTGAAACTGTGACAGCAGAAATGTAATAAATTTTCTTTCATACTGTGATTAAATTAAATGTATTTATAATAAGACGTACATGGGATATTTCTTAATGGAATATTTTTCTTTCATCTAATGACTAGATATTCCAGCATCTTTAGTTTCATAGTCTTTCTCTAACAACTACCATAGAAAGTAGTATTTTAATAGAATTATGATTGTACAGCAACATCAACCTTCTAGAAATAATTGTAGCAGATTCAGAGATGAATGTGGTTTTGGACCACATTCAGAAAATGCTGAACCATCTTAGTTAGCCATTATGTAATTATGGCTAAGATGTTTTGATAGTGTGGTATATCTATGTAGAAATGGAAATGTATATGTTATTACAAGATTCTTACACAAAAGGAGGATTCTCCAGTGCATCTTCTGTGGTGTTTTTTCTCCTATTCATTGTTTGAAGATTTCAGAGATTCGTTTCGTGTTATTTTTACTTCAAGTACATTTTTTGCCATTTATGCTTTTTGTACTGGTTAAGGATAATTAAGCTACCCTGGTGCATTAAATATTCTCACTATGTAGCTTCCTTACATTCTTACAGGTTTGGTTTTTGTTTGTTTGTTTGTTTGTTTTTTGTGTGTGTGTAACAACACAGGATGTTATTTTCCCTAAATATTTTAAATATATTTTTCTTCCTGAACAATTTATAAATTTTATGAAAGATATTTGCATCTATTGTTCATAAAGTATTACAGAAATACCATTATTTTCAGATAATTCTTAAATCTTCCAATCAGCATGAGTATAACATTTGTTTATTATTTACAGGACCCCGTTACGCTATACAAATAGGTGAAAAAATGATTGATTATAATGAAGAGTTCCGTCTTTTTCTATCGACAAGGAACCCAAATCCGTTCATTCCCCCTGATGCTTCTTCTATTGTTACAGCAGTAAACTTTACCACAACAAGAAGTGGCTTAAGAGGACAGGTAGGAATTTAGAATAAAAACAGTGTATGTATAGCTACATCCTAGCTACATCCAACTTCTGAAAGAAGACCTGTGGTACATTTTGCATTAACAGTCACGGAGGTGATTTCTAGCACACAGATATAAATGGTAAAGTTGATGCTGAAACAAAATTTATATTTTTAAGTCTTGTCTTTATGCACTTTGAAAACAAGTAATGAGTCCAATAGAGAAATGGAAACCGTCTCATTGACTTCATTTGCAACAGATTAATTGCTAACTTTCTGTTTTCTGTTCAAGATGCATTTATAGTGCCATGAAAACATTTCTGTTACTGCTCTCCAGTGTCCTAGTTAGAGAGTAATCCTTGCATCAAGATATATTTTGTACAGGAAAAGTTTAATGAAACCAAAATATGTGTACTTTACTTCCTCCAAAATGCTAGTAACTTTTGAGATTTTTTTTTTTCTATAACATTTTGGAAGCAAAAGGTGGCATACAGACAGAAGAGAGGAAGAAATGATATAAATTAAGGGTAGAAAATATTCTCTTTATTTGACATGAACCAATTTTTTTGCAAACTACCAAGAGGCTTAGAGTTTGATGTTGATAAGTAAGATGATTCAAAATGTGAAGCATGGATAACCATATGGATTTCCTCCCTCCGCTAGAGATAGGGAATCGACATCATATTATGTAACCAAGTGAATTAACCCCCTCTTTAAGTGAAAATGCAGGGAAAAAAGCTATGGATTTTTTTTTTTTTTACTGTCTTTGTTGGCTTGAGGTGGGTTTGACTTTTGGTAGACTTGCTGGAAAGAAATACACTGCCATTCTTTCCCTTTGTTCTTTCTATCACATACTTCTCTACGTATCTGATTACATTATATACACTAATGAAGACTGCCAATTATTTTGGCAAAGGTTTAGGTCTCAGCATAAAAGTGTGTGAATCAGTGTCCTTTATAAAGTGAGCCGGTGCCTTTTGAAATGTTTTTGAGTATCTCACCTGGCTTGCATCTGCTGTTACAGACAAGGGCATGGTTCACAGTAGTTCCTAGGTTATACTTGCCACTGCAGGATATCCTGGATGTCTACATAGATTTAAAGCTGTTGGATGTCTGGTGCAACTGAGTGAACACTCAGAGGTCTACTTTAGACATATAATAGATAGTATTACTAGATAATAAAAGATAGTATTATTAACAAGTATATATTGTACCATATAATTAATGAATATATATTATAAAATACTGTACTGTTTTTTATCCTGATGAATAATGTCTTTTCCTTTTAGCTTTTGGCTTTAACAATTCAACACGAAAAGCCTGATTTGGAAGAGCAGAAGACAAAACTGTTACAACAAGAGGAAGAAAAGAAGATACAGTTGGCTAAGCTTGAGGAATCGCTTTTGGAGGTAAATTTATTTTACCAGTTAGATCTGTAAGACAATGTTCATACTGCTATGAATGAAGATGGTGAAAGTGTTGGAATAATGAGCCCTCAGAATTTTTGATTTGAGAAAATAAAAACATTATTTGCCTGGGGCTGTTGGGAGAGTAAAGTAGGTAAAATCTGTACATTTGCCATGAAACTGTAGTATTTCAGTAGATTGAGTAGTGTCAAGTTAAATGTTGGGCTAGGTATAGGCTGGTTCAAATTGATTAGAAATTTCATTAATTTTAATGCATTAAAAGAGAGAAAACTTTGTTAAAAATATACTTTTTCATTTTCAAATTTAGGAGTTTTAAAAAAACCACATTTTTAAGCTTGTGAATCATGTCAGTTGATACTTTCTTGAGACATGATTGTGTGTTGTGAAAGGAAAAAAACTTGGAAGAAAAATTCTCAGCAGAAAATGGAAAGATTTGTTGATATTTAAAACTTTAAACCTCCATGATTGTTTCTTATTAACAATTAGTTGTAATGTTCTTTATAGTTAACATTTTCCTTTCTCGTATTTAAAATGAATGTCCTCAGTTTTCAGTTCATCTTTTTATTTTAATGATGATTATTTCCTGAAAGAGTTGTACACTGCTATAAGAAAAGGTGGCTTCCAAGGAAGAGGATTGTTTTCTTTTTTGTTTGCATCTTGTCATAGATTTCACAGAAACTGTACCTCATGACCATAGGAATATATCCTCAAATCCTCCTTCCTCATAAAATGTCACAGTTGCTGCGAGATTGACCTGCTGCCTCAAAACCCTCAGTCTGTAGCTGAGTCATAGATCTTTGCAGTATCCAGCACAATGGACTTGAGCATAAGCTAATAGTGTGAAAGATTCCTCAAAAAGTAATAAACTGAATGTTATTAGACTGGCTATTAATAGCTCAATTTCAGAATTTTGCACATAAGTATATAATGTGATTTGAATTTTGAAATTTACTGTCCCAGTTAAACTCCCTATTAAATCTGAAATATTAAGCTCAAACCTTTAAAGCTGTGCTGGGGCAGATTTCTCTACAGGCACAGGGAAACTTGTTCTCTCAAACAATTCCATATGCAAAGCTGATCATCGTTTAGCATCCAGTCTGAATTGGAGCACCTCTCCTGTGTGGCTGGAGCACCTTTCCTGTGATGAAAGGCTGAGAGAGTTGGGCTTGTTCAGCCTGGAGAAGAGAAGGCTCCGGGGAGACCTATTGCAGCCTTCCAGTACCTGAAGGGGCTACAAGGAAGCTGGGAGGGACTAAAGCAACATTAACATTCCATCTGAAGTACTGTACTGGTTTTCTCCTGAAAGCCTTGGAGTAAAGATATATGTGCTGTGGCTATCTCATAGCTCACACTATGACTCCTCATAGCAAAATCAGGCTCCTTGAAAAAACAGATGATCTTGTACTAAATTCTTTTCGGCTAGAGAACTAAGTGCATTCTACTGTTCTCACTGGGGAACCTCTGTCTTCAAATATCCTGAAATGCTGTCCTACAAGTAGTTGTTTAGAACTGACTTACCTAATGAGAAGCCAATTTTTTGTTGCTGTGTAACTAAAAAATTGTATTGAAGTATATTTACTGATGGTTAGTAAAAAACCTTAAACAATAGTGAATCCTTCAAGCTTTTCCCTCTTATTAGAAGAGAAATTAATTGCAATGGAGAAGTAATGGAAAATATAGGGCAATCTCAAGGATTTTCAAGGGTTCTCTGATTACAAATCTGAAATTGCTGAAACACTGAATATTCATCTCGGTTGGAGATGAGAACTAAATTGTATAGGGGATATTGGAATGTTTTTCAAGGAAAATGAATTTATAAATGACTGGGTACAGGAAGTCATTACAAGTAACCAACTTTAGGTTAAATTGGTAGTTAAACAGAAGAAAAAAATACCCTAATTTGTTTTTATCATGGGGATATTAGCGCTTAAGACTCTGATCATAGAAATCATTCTATAAAGTTTACTGATGGCTTACACTTCAGAACATGGCAGACTGGATTTTTTGCTTTTGTTCTTGGGTTTTATTTTCCATGCTTCTTTAAAACATCTCAGTTTTTGGAGTAACCACCCTCTTTCTAGTACTCTTGATGCATTCCATGATTCAGAAATATATACAGCTTAGAAAGAAGGACAACTTCCAAAATTATTACTTCCCAGTTGAAGTTTTGTTTTAATGTAACATAGACTAATTTTAATTATTTTTTTTTACAGACACTTGCAACGTCACAAGGCAATATACTAGAAAATAAGGATCTGATTGAGTCGTTGAATCAGACTAAAGCAAGTAGTGCACTCATTCAAGAATCACTTGCTGAATCTCACAGGCTTCAGAGTTTCCTTGATAAGGTGGAAAAATATTTTAATCCTTTATTTCTTTCATCCTTCTAAAAATGGTCATGTTTATGACATCCACAGGAATCTAAGATCAGAAACATGCAAAATTAATTTTTGGAGTAAAAGATACTTGGGATATGCAGGTACAGAGAGTATTTTCAGTAATTTAATTCCTTTGTTTTACACATGTTGGATAGCTACACAATTTAAAGTCTGCCAGTTTGAATTAAACAAATTTTCCCCAGGGGCTTCTTGGGAAGTAATGGGTTTTGGCTTTATTTTTGCCATCTGCTGTTGTGAACAGAATGGATCATATGGATGTTCTTACTTATGGATGTTCTTACTTAATACAGCCTTGCTATTGCAAAAATCTAGATCATTGGTGATGCTGTTCATCTGGCATGCTGTTTTTTAAACCTATTACAGAGTTTTCCTGTGTGTTCTCATGTTTAAAGTTTTCTGTTGAATACTGGGACATGTTCTATAGTGGCAAGAGGCCTCAGTACCCTAGGGATTAATTTCCAAAATGCTCTTCATAATTTTTTGCTAAAAATGCTTTCTTCCAATCTTGAAATGTAAAGACAGTGTTGAAGTCTTGAGTCATGTCCCCCAGTTTGAAGAATCCAGGAGGATTCAGGTTTCCAAAACAAGTTCGTGTAACCCGAATGTTTTTTCGGTGGGATGAATAAACGTTTATGCAATGACCAGTAGAGGGCAATAATGTACCGTGTTTTGATCTCTGTGTTTAATCTACAGGAGAGGGATGCCTATCTGCCTTTAGCTGAGAGTGCTAGCAAGATGTACTTTGTTATCTCTGACTTGTCCAAAATTAATAATATGTACCGGTTTAGTTTGGCGGCTTTCCTGCGGCTTTTCCAAAGGGCTCTGCAAAGCGAGCAGGTATTTGCTCTTTTCCTGAAGCTGTTAATGCTGTAGAAGACTCAATCTGCTTTGATCCTTAGAATTCATTAGTTGCTCTGGACACTTTTATAAAATAATGTGTAATAACCGATGATGAAATGTATAATAGGAAGTGGTGCTGAACTATTGTGCCTTAGATATTCAGAACACATGCACATGGGATTTTTAATGATCTTACCATATATATAAATTGTAGAATCATAGAATGGTTTGGATTGGAAGGGATCATCTAGTTCCAACCCCCCTGCCATGGGCAGGGACACCTTCCACTCGACCAGGGTGCCCCAAACCTCCTCCAGCCCGGGC
>NW_010236340.1:26025-34953 GCF_000690775.1 Eurypyga helias
CGACCGGCTGCCCATGCTTCTGAGGATGCAGCCCAGGATACGGTTGGCTTTCTGGGCTGCCAGCGCACACTGCCGGCTCATGTCCAGCTTTTCACCTACCAGAAATCCATTCATCCACAAATCCTAAAATTGCTGGGCCATCTGAAAACAAAATAACACTTACTTGTAATTTCAGGTTTGCTCTATATTTAAGGTTAATTAGGAGAACTAAGGTTGATTATAACTTCACTGATGGCTTTATTTAAATAAATTAACGATTTAATCTGCAAATAATGGTAATTGTGTCAACAAAGCGTGGAATAAGAAAACACCTATATTTCTACGTGGTTCAGTTACCTGAAGGAAAATGAAAACTTATCTACCTTTATACAGTTTTTAAGCATGCACTTTTCTGCATTCTAATGGCCAGTACATTGTTCTTACTGAAGCACAGAATTATGGATTTACCCCTTGTCACTCACTCTTTAGATCTAAAAACCCCACACTGAGTAATGATGCATTTTCTTTCTATTCAGCATCTTCAAAATTAATCTTACTTCCTTTTGGTTCCATTTAAAAAAGGCATTCACCAGCCTTTTGTCATGTTGCTTTTGGATTCTCCTTTATTCTGGCATCTCTGGCTCAAATTCTGGTTTTGCCTTCTTTGGTTTCTTCCTTTTTTTTTATTCTCTTCTATCCAATTCTTCATTCTTCCCAAGCTATCTTTTAGGCATGGGAAAGGTATTCACGAATCTGGATTTTCTCATTTATGAACTCATCTCTTTCTTTCTACCATGCTGGAATTTGAATTTGTTTCTGATAAATCTCATAATACCTGTTACCTGACTCACTGTTGGTTTTGGTTTTTTGGCTTTTGTGGTTCTTCCCCCCCCCCCCCCTTCTTTCTTCTTTTATCCTATCTTTTTTTCAGTTTTCTCCTGGTTTTTGCCTGCAGGCTTTAAGGATGGTATATTTACTGTTTTCTACAATGTTTACTTCAATTGGGCCAAATTTGGCTGGAACTGTAGGAACTAAATGTCAACACACCTGTTAATAACATCATATGTAGTAATTCAATACATAAGCAACTTTTTACCAGGTGAAAACTATGAGATGTCAAGGATGTTAGTGTTAGAAGAAGAAACTGTTATCTCATTCTCTATGTATGTATCTTTATATATAATATTGTGTAATGTTCACACTCAAAATATTAAATGCAAAAATATTCATTTCTTAATGCTTCAGTGTAAGCTTCTTATTTTATCATCTGCTCATTGATAGCTGCAGCGGAGTTTATTAATATTTTTTTTAGAACTAGTAAGTGTCACATAGAGCCCAGATTATTTCTGTCATTCTGCTGAAATTCACAGGGTATGTACAAATATTTTTATTTCCACATGAATTTTTGAAATCCAAACTTTCTTTTTAGGATTCCAGTAATACTGAGGAAAGAATCAAGTTGCTTATTGGATCGTTGAAACATACAGTGTATGAATATGTTTGTCGTTGTTTGTTTAAGGTAAGATTATAGCTTTTATGGCTTCTATACAGTGCACTGGGTTTGAAAGTATTCTTTCAGCAACCAACACTTCACCTACTTCAAATAAGTAGTATTATGTCAGTACATATGTAAGACATGCAAAAAATTACTCTTCCAATATTTAACATGCAAAATGAGGAGCACTAAAAATTGGGATAGAACAGAATTAAGATTGATTATGCACGTTTTTCCATAGAGTAGTTTTCTAATGGACAAGTCTATTCTAAGTCTAGTTTTGTTTCTACTTTACCTCTGGCTCCTCCATTCTGCCTCATTCTGGCTCTCCTCCCTGTCTAGCAACACTATATGGAGGATGCAAAGGTAGCAGTAATTTTTAAGAAGTTTGGGTAGCAGTAATTTTTAAGAAGTTTGGTTTATCAAAGTCCGGGTGGATTCTCATGAAACATTCTCATAATAATTTAATGTCTGTGTTTGAAGTCATGAGTACGTGAAGCCTTTACGTAAGTCAGCATATCTTCTGAATATTGGAAGGCACTTTTTTTTATATATGAGAAAAGATTAAAGATTTCAAAAGCAAGGTACAGAGAGAGATTTCTAGTAGGAAGAATTTTCACTCAGATTGGAGTTAAAAGAAGTGTGTTACCGTGCAGCTTCAGACTAATGGTCCATCTGGCTTAGTATCATGTTCTCATAGTGGAAGGGACAGATAAGCTGCTCCTCACGCCATCAGTGATCCACATTTGATTCTGCCTTTTATCCATGCAAATTTTTTGTTTTACTAGTATCTTCATAAATGATACAGCTGATACAAGCTTGTATCTTTTTAAGCATGTTAGATTTGGGAAGGATGGTGGTGATTTTCTGTCTGTGGTTTATGTTTCTGTGTACATAGACTTCACGTATGCTAGTAAGTGAAGTGGTCCCAAGAAATTTTCCTGAGCACTGAAACTGGTCCGCCTGTACTGTTAATTTGTCAAAATAGTTGCTGTCACAGGTTTGTCCTGGGCCTCTTGACATTATTCCAAACAATTCCCATTCAAATTTTGGATACTGAATCATCCAGGGAGCATTCTAATAGGCAGTTTGGATTTGGATTTTCTTGCAGACCTTGTCTGAGAGGATGAAAATGTTGAGTGATGTGGACTTCAGCCATTCCATGGCAGTTGTTCTCAGTGACATATGATGTTCATGGGTGTTATTTTATTTATCAATACAAAGAGAACTTTAGTGCTTTGCACAGTTTGGCCCTGATTCCTAGTTGAGGCCTGTTTGCAGTCCAGTTCTACCCCTGTAACAAAACCAATAGTAAATACCTTCAAAAATACAATATAGTGTCCTTGGGGATACTTTATACCATATGGTTTTGTAATTGAAAGAATTAATAACATGGAACTATTTAAAGCATCAAACAACAACTTTATGTACCTGTATCCATGGAGATACAAATTATACCAAGAGCTTGTTGTGTCTGCGATCATGCACGTCTGCAGTTACCCAAATCCAGTGTAAAGCAGCCGTGGCTCATATGAACTGAGTTACGTACAGCCTCTTGGAAGTTTCCAAGGTTACTCCTTCCCAGGGGAATTTAAACTAGTAAGGATATGGTCTCTAAGACACATGTGTCCCTTCAGTCAGTCAAACGTAATTCTGGAACCTAATCACCAGGTAAATTATTAAAAAATACATCTGTATTATTTGAAGTACAGATGCAGTTGAAGTTACTTTTACTGTACATGAGCAAACTTCCCAAAGATTCTGAACATCTTGACCACTCTTACTCTATGTTTTTGTTCTGTGTTCTTACATCTGTCTGTTTCTGAGATGATGTGTCAGGCTTGTAAAAATGCATGTTTGAGGAAACACTAATCATAAAAAGAAAACAAAAATAATTTAGCCCTCTTATATAATTTTTGGCCTCAGAAGTAGAATAGACATTGAGAAAGCCAGTGTTAGTTAAACAGTTTATCTTATACCTTATAACATGTACATAATATTTCCTGGAGTGTGCTTCCTCATATTTGGTCCTGACTCTTCTGAAAACTCACACACAATTAATTTGTCAGTAGTATTCTTGGTAATTTAATATTCTTCAGAGCAGTATTTCTCTGAAGCTAAGGACAATCAATCTGACATTTTGAGGTACACATAAAGCAGATATGTGGGAAATCACACCATGGAAAAATGAAACGACATTGTCAAGACTAGATTTGATTTTTATAGGAGTGCAGGTGTGTTGTGTTTATCAGCTGGCTGGGGTGCCTGTGCCTTGCAGACTTAACCCAACCCCATGCATCATGTTTTTTAATTCTGTTCTTCCCTTTCACTTCTGCTTCATGCTTTTTTGCTATATTTCACTTCCTTGAAAGGAAAAGACTAGGCACCACCTTCCTTAGGCTTTCTGAAAATTTTAATGGAGAAAATATGTATATATCTTCCATTGTCTAGTAGAATACATCTTCCAGATTACAGCCAGACTTTGATAACTAGGAAGCCCCAGTCTATGCTTCTGAGCCGTCCTGATTTTCCTGAGCACCAGTTTCCATTTTCTCACATTGATTTCATTACATGGGAATCTGATTTGCAGCACAGCTTTCATAAAACACATCTATGAAAGTTTCTGGACATAGGAATCTGTGTTGGGTTTGTGTGGCAGGGTTTTGGTGGCAGAGGATGGACCACAGGGATGTATCCTGTGAGAAGCTGCTAGAAGCTTCCCCAGCTCCAAGTTGGACCCACCTCTGTCCATGGTCAAGCCAGCCAGTGACAGTGGAAGTGCCTCTGGGATAACACATTTAAGAGGGGAAAACAAACTGCTGGGGAACCTGTAGTGGAGAGAGACCCAACTACGCAGAACCCTGTCAGTGAGGAAAGGAGGAGAGGAGGTGGTATGGAGCAGAGGTTCCCCTGCAGCCTGTGGTGAGAGGGCAGGCTGTGTCCTGCAGCCATGGGGTGAGAGGGCTGTCTGTGTCCTGCAGCCATGGGGAGTCACAGGGGAGCAGAGACTCCCCTCTGCAGCCCGTGGAGGACCCCATGCCGGAGCATTCAGCTGTGCCCAAAGAGCCTGTGACACTATGGTAAGCCTGTGCTGGAACAGTCCACTCCTGAAGAACCACACTCCTGTGAAAGGGACCTACACTGGAGCAGTTTGTGGAAGTCTGTCACCCATGGGAAGGACCCCACGCTGGATCAGGGGCAGAGTGTGAGCATCCACCCGTGAGGAGGAAGCAGCATCAGGGACAATGTGTGATGGGCTGACCACAACCTCCGTTTCCTATTCCCCTATGCTGCTTGGTGGGGAGGGGGTAAAGAAATCAGTAGCAAAGCTGACCCTGGGAAGAAGGGAGGGATGTAGGGAAGGTGGTTTAAGGTTTGGTTTTATTTCTCATTATCCTACTCCGATTTGATTGGTAAGAAATTCAATTGATCATTTCCCCAAATCAAGTCTGTTTTGCCTGTGACCATAATGGGTGAA
This sequence comes from Eurypyga helias, assembly GCF_000690775.1. Classification (NCBI taxonomy): domain Eukaryota; kingdom Metazoa; phylum Chordata; class Aves; order Eurypygiformes; family Eurypygidae; genus Eurypyga; species Eurypyga helias. The sequence goes on from NW_010236340.1 coordinate 30,978, forward strand.
TGATCACTCCCTGTCCTTGTCTCAACCCATCAGCCTTTACTTGTATTTTCTCCTTCCCATACCACTGGTGGGGAGAAATGAGTGAGTGGCCATGTGGTGCTGAGTTGCTGGCTGGGCTTAAACCACAAAAAAATCTTAGTTTTAAAAAGCCAATATTCCTTTAAAAAATACTGTCTTGAATGTTTGCATGGTTTATTCTTTGGCTCCAGTAAATCCCTTTTCCTGGTTTATTGCTCCAATGCTCAGAGACTGGTTGAAATTCAAGTGATGCAACAGACCTAGGAAATAGTCAGAAAGTTACAGTTGGGGTTTTTCTCAAAATTCTGTTTGAGAAATTTTCTGAGATGATTTCTAGCATTCCTATACATAGTTTAAAAAATAATGGATTCTGATTAGTATGACTGCTTTATTACAAGTACCTGTTTTGTCTTCTTCACTTGATTTTGGATGTACTTAGATACAGGGTTTGGTTTAATGTTTGTCTCTTAATGTGCAGAGGTATGTAGCAATTTTGAAGTAAGATGTGTGTCATTAAGTAAATATTATGGAATTAGAGATGTTTTAGTGAAATTTTGTTACTTAAAAAAAAAAGGCAGAAAGGTGACTTTTGATGTACATACAAATACATTTTTACTGCTTTTATTTCAGGCTGATCAGCTGATGTTTGCTCTACATTTTGTACGAGGAATGCACCCTGAGCATTTTCAAGAAAATGTAAGTGCTAGAAAAAATCCCCGAGTGATTTACTGAAACTTAGTATGGAGAATAAATAAGTAGATAAAATTTTTTGTAAGTGTAGGTCTCAAGATTTTCGTTTTATATGCTACTATTTTTCTGTGGTAGTTACTAATGGATGTCTACATTATATTTATTAGTTTAGTGAAGACTACCATGAGAAAGGTAGGTGAACCGTTGCCTTTTAAATAGGGGTCTGAAAAAGGCAGGCAGACTAGACTAGCTGGCTGAGAGGTAGATGACAAAGTTATAGTTGTCTGTAGTCTAGCAAAATTAATCTGATAAAGTCTGCCTGCAGTAGAGCAATATGCACAATTAACTCAGTATAATTGCTTAAACGTGGCTGATTCGTGTGATGGAAGACACATTTAATTATCTAAAATACCTACATTGAATGGAGAGACAAAGCTGTGGCTTTCTGTACTAGAACCTGGAGACCAGGAGGAGCATCAGATGGTAGTCAGTTTGATGGTATGTCAGTTTGCTAGAGGACAATCCATTATAGGGTAAAATGGAAAGATCAGATAATATATTTGAAGGAAGTAATGTAACTTGATTATATGAAGGATGTGGGTACAAGGTATAAAAAAGGTTGATTGAAACTTTTTGATGTTATGAATGCAAAGTAGTTTTATTCCAGGCATATCGATTGACCAGGTGAAATCCCACAGTCTTTCAGCAATGAAGCTGCCTGATAAAAATACCTCACATTAGTCTTGTTGGTAGAGGCATTCCCTGGCTACTCTTCCTTATTAAAACTTCCCTAATTCGTCTTTCTTATTTCTGGAAATGGCTTGCTCGACGTTTCTAGTCCTTAAGTTTATAAAGTCGTGAGGGCAGCAACTTGAAAATAGTTTTCCGACTAAATTAAAGCCTGCCTGCCTAGGCTTCTTACATATTTGTAAGTACTGCTTTATGTGTTGGTTGCTGTTGTTTAGCATGTGTTTCCATCAGCTACTAGAGTTCTTAATGAGAATAGAGCTTAGTGTAGGTTACATATCGAATAGAGCTTAATGTAGGTTACGTATAATGCACGTTCCTGCAGCATGTGAGTACTCAAGAATTAAAATAGGCAAATAATATCAATATTTTTCTTACTTCTCTAAAAGGCAGAAGTTATTTTAATTAAATAGTTAAGAAAAGAGTGCTTGTGGAAAATATTTATTGAGGAAAATGAAGCTGAAGTGGTTATTCTTTTAAAGTTATTTCTGTTAAAACTTTTAATGTGATGAGGCTAGAAGTTGCTTATTATGCTGCTAGAGAAATTGGTATTCACGTCCTTGTCCCAAAAGAGTTCAACATTCTGCACTTAGGATTTTTTTTCATAGTGATGAGAACTTAATAGTGCAACTTCAATCTTATACTGTAGAATGCCTTGGCTCTTACTAGGGACATTCTGTTTCTGAATCAATATGTAAAGATTTTTCTGAGGTAGTTTTACATGTCTCTGTATATTATACTTCTAAATTTCTTTATAAAAATATTATACAATTTTTGGTTTTAAAACTGGGGTGTCTTCATTTATTTTTCTGTGCACAAGCATTTTCTTTGTAACTGGGAGATGAGCATCACTGTGTAATTGAAAGAGAAAGTTATTTCAAGGCTCAGCTAGATTGATGGGTGCAAAAAGCTGTGCTGGTCTGTATCAGAGTAGGACTAGTTGATTGGTGAGGCACTGGAACAGGTTGCCCAGAGAAGCTGTGGATGCCCCATACCTGGAAGGGCTCAAGGCCAGGCTGGATGAGGCTTTGAGCAACCTGGTGTAGTGGAAGGTGTCCCTGCCCATGGCAGGGGTGTTGGAACTAGATGGTCTTTCAGGTCCCTTCCAACCCAAACCATTCTGTGATTCTATGGTTGACTTTTTCATCTGGAATGTTACTAATGTCTTTAACAAGAATAATAAAAAAAAAGAGATAATCATAGAATTAGAGATACTGATTATGTAAGATTTCAATAATTACAAAGGTTATTTTGGTATATTTCCTACCACCTCCAAATATAGGATTATGTAATATTTAGTATGTTTTTGACTGTTTATCTAATCTGTTTTAAATCAATTAAAAGCTGTCTTCCTGGGTTGAAATAGCAAATCTAAAAGATTTAGCTAACTTAACTCACATTTCCCTTTCTTAATGCAACCAAAGTATTCATAATACCAATCTATTATTTTAAGTATTCCTCCTTATCTAATAACTGCATCTTTTGGACATGGTAACATGAAACGCTGTTGAAACCTGGATTCTGTGATTATCTGTGGGCTGCTGGTACCCTATCAGGCAGTACGTGTGTCCTTGCCAGCCACGTATGTTACTTCTCACTAGTCTATATTTAGGCAATCTGGGTGGGAGCTGTGGGTGCTGAGAAAGGATAGAGCTTGTCTTTTTGTTTCTTGTTCTTATAAAGCACTGCAGTCACTGAGCTTGGATTCTGCAAAAGGAATTGCATAGTGGTAGTATTACCTAAGGTTTCAAAAATGTCGTACAGCTCTTTCAGAATCTAGGCTTTAATTTGTTTATCTTCCTCTTTTGCCTACATGCTACTACATATTAATCTCTAGTCTTAAAGATGTCTTAGGATTTATCGGTGTTGTTCATTTATTCCCCTTAGGAATGGGAGACTTTTACAGGTGTGATCATTGGAGATACAATAAGAAAATCAGTAAGCTATACTTATTTGTGTATTTTGAAATAAGGAACAATTACTTAGATACTGAAAAGTTAAAGATGTATTCTTACTATATTGTTTAATTAATTGTTTTCATACATTAAAGGGACAAATAATTTCTCATGTAGTAATTTTAAAATATAAAAACTTTTCAAATTTTATGAAAATGGCAACTCATTTTCTAATGTGCATAACTTTTTGGCTTTTTTTTTTCCTCTGCTTTTGTTACCACGATTACAATTTGTTTTTTTTAAGGGTATGTTTGAGACGGTTATAAGTGCTCTTCTGTAACTAAAATAAGTGTTTCTGAATCACTATTTCTCACAGTATCATATAGGAGTTGTACTTTCTGTATGAATTGATAGAATTGTCCGCACAGTTTGCTAGCTTGGGACATGCTTTTTTCCCAGCCTCAGAGTTCCAGATCTGGAGCTGAATTTATATATTTTCGTAGGTTACAGAGCTAGCTTAAGGAGCTTCAGTTGCATGCCTGACCAATCATGCTGTACTTTACTAAGTGTCCCTCAATTCTATTGCATCTGTATACTTTCAAAATAACCTTACAATAGAAAAGTGT
>NW_010236340.1:34980-61876 GCF_000690775.1 Eurypyga helias
TTTTATCCATTATAGTCTTTCTCTGAACTAAGTATTTTGACTGTGGTTTTTAAAGGTGTCATTAGCTGCCTTTCCCTCTTCATTTGCTAATCTCCTCCTTCATTCAGGGTCAGGCTAGCTCATTTCCCTCAGGCTTAACTGCTGTTTTCATCATTCACCATTACTTTTAACCTTCAGCCTTGTTTAGATATCTATGAAGGTAGACATCCAGTGGTACAAGACAATGACCAGTACCTTTTTTTTTTTTTTTTTTTTTTAAATTTTTGGGACACCAACTTTGTTCACATGCATGCTCACAGAAGTGACAAGTCACTGAAAACACAGTGTATTACTCAGGTTTTTTTACTTAGGCAGCTGATTGCTAAAAAGATCCTTAAATTCCATTTTCCCTAGCCCTTAGATGAGTCTGAAGGTTTTGCATTTGAGTGTGAATATAGAAGTCCCTATTGATCTCTATGGAGTCTTTATAATTCAAGTAAATATCAGTGATCTTGATGATTGCCAAGTGTTTTCTTGCTGTAGGTTATTTTAAAACTCTGTGAGATCTGATTGTATACTGGAATTTGATACCAGTCCTACCTCTACCCCTCTAACACATAACCCATAGATTTTGGGAAAATTGTGGACATATGTGATTCAAACCCAGTTTTGACTGGAAGGTATATTGCAGACCCATTTCAAGTTTATTCCTACAATTGCTTCCAAGTTTCCTACTTTTATTCTTTCTCAGACTTTGTAACTCATCGCTAAGACATCCTTTCACAAGAAAGCTTTCCTTTTTTCTGCTAAACACTTATGATTTCTATTGAAGTTGCTAAATGGTTGAGTGGTCCAAGGACAATTTCATACAGATTGTGAGACTGGTTAATGGGTACTGTAAAGTTTTTTTTATAGAAAATTATATAGTGAATACAGAGATTTCACTAGAGCCTAAGCTATGTTGTTCATCCGTAGAATTTTCTTCATTCACAACATCTAAGGAGCAGAAAAATAGAGCTGAGGCCAAACTTACTGGTGCAGAGATGTCCAGAAGTGAGGCTTTGCCTAGTGGATTACCCCAGAAGTGCACTTTGTGTGAAGAACCATGTTCTTCATGACTGCAAATATGTGCAAGAATTATTTTTGAAGTCAGTTGCTCAAAGAGCATATGCAGACAGCCAATCATTTGGGTCACTTGTTTTTAATGGTAAATAAAACTACTTGAGTCGGTCATACAGATACTCTCAATGATAAAATATTTTCAGGCTCAAGTGGTTAAGCAAATATTAATATGAAGAGTATATCTCAAATTTAAATAATTGGTAGCTTTTGTTATGCCATTTATGAAGCACAGAATGCTATTTTCATTAAAAATATTTTTGGAATCTCATTACTGAAGATAGTGTTTCACAAAAATTTGTGTAACTGATGTGTGTAACGTAACTTGCTTCAACAAGGATTCACAAAGAAGTGTTCGTGACCAGATTCCCTCTTGGATAGAGCAGGACCGAGCCTGGGCAGTAGCATCTTTGAAGGTATGTATCACGTGGTGGGTGGAATTTGACTTAAAAGGCCTTGGGTTTTAGCAAATAGTAATTTGGACTTCAATATTCAAATATGTACTTGTCAGATGGAAATATTTTCTTACTTTAAAGTGTTTATTCTATCTTCCATAACTTAACATATACCCACTTGGAAAAAAAAAATACAAAAAACAACTGAATTTTTAAATAATTTAATCTAATTTTTCTGACCTTTTTCATGTACATCTCTACTCCATCTAACAATGAATTTCAGTGCATGTGAATGAACCTCTCATGCTACTGAGATTAGAAAATACTAAAAGTCTACCCAAGTTACTCCAATTTCTACAGACAGAAAAACATATTGAGAAAAAATTGCAAACAATATTTAAGTTGCAGGTTTCTCTTATCTTAAGACTTTCACAAACCACTTCATATTGTATTAAAAACAATAAACTGTTAATTGGGAAACTGATTTTCTAGTTACCAGATCTCCATGCACATCTTCAAAGGTGTTTCAGAGTTTGGTATTGCTCAGATCAAATAATTTAAACTAAACAAAAAAACTCATTTTCTTGCTTTGATTCATCCTGCAACAGTCAGTGCTGAAGTCCTCTGAGCCTGAAGGGAACTAAATGAAAATACCAGTCCTTGAAATTCTGTCTTAGTCTCATCTCCTGCATGTAGCTCAGCAGCAGGAAGAAAAACCTTGACTGGTCTTTGGCAAGAAATTTTGCTACTAAATCCAGGGATCATTATTTTTAATTTCTCTTCACCAGAGATCAGGAAGAATTGCAGTAATGGTGTGGCACGCATGATTGTTAGGGCTTTAAAAAACAACCACCCAAACAAACAGAAAGTGAATAACTGTGTGCATCAGTAGCATGTACTTATAGAGAAAGAACCTGGTCATGATTAAAGGAAAAACTTCAATTGGGTAGAGCCCAAAGTTTAAAACTAAAGAACGTAGAAGGTTAAAACCAAAAATATAGAGCAGATACAGACAGCATTTCCAGGGAATAAGTAAACCACTGGTTAATTTTAAAACCTATCCTTTTCTTTAACTCTGAGGGAAAAATTGAATTATGTGTTATGCACAAGTATTTACTGGTTTAGAGTCATAGTGGTATTTGGAAATTAATTAAAATATGCAATGTCCAAATGGCTGTTCATCTTCGTTGTTAAATAGTTATTATTTGTTTTGTAGATTTCTCTCCCAGGTCTCTATCAGACACTTTGCTTTGAAGATGGAGGTCTGTGGTACACTTTTTCTCAGAGCTCTGTGTGTGAACAAGATTTTCCATCTACTATTGCAAAAAGAATCTCCTTATTTCAGCAGGTAATCTTTTCATATGAAATTACTTAAAAATAGTTGGGCGTTTAGTACTGAAAGTAAGTTTTGCATCTTGGGAATTTAGGCTGCAGGCCTGGTTGAATTACAAGCAGTGACAGTATGTGCCTTGTCTTACAGCTTAACTAGTTTATGTAGTCTAGAGAGTTTTTTTTTTTTTTTTCAAATACCTAATTCATTCTCTCTTACCTGAGTCTTTTTTACATTAGCATATTTGATGCAGCTGAGCATACCCTGTAAGGTAGCAAGCTCTTTGTTAATATTCATAGAAGTATTATGAATAGGTATTAAAATTCTTTCATGGTTGCTTTATTACTGAAGAACTTGTTAGCTTATGGAGCATCATTAATTTAGTTCATAATTAAATGTGCAAACTTATACATATGACTGAAAACTACAAGATGCAGTAGCAGCCACTGCTTTTTAGAAGAGTAGTCTTCTCAGTACTGAAATATTTTATATCTAATGAAATACTACTCTTCCTAAAAGCTTGGTGATTAAAGAAGTCACCAAGGATGTTGGAGAGGCAAGTTCGTTCCTCCACCCAGGAATCCTTCTCCTCTGGAAAAGAAAAATATCATCCCTCTTGGGTTTGTGGAAGAAAGGGTGTCACTACTTACTTTCAAATGATGCTGTGATTTTTCATCTGAGGTCACTTTATATAGAATGAAAAAGAAGGAATGAGATTTAAGACAATGCAGTTTCGTGCTGGTTGGCGCCAGGGGCTCTCTATTTAAGCTTTTGTGGATGAGGAGAATTTCTAAAATAGCATGCACGACATTTAGGAACAAAACATTTGGAAAGGAATTTGTCAGACTCATGCTTGATTTCATGAAATCCAGAAGAGCAATTTTTATGTGTGCATTGTGTTGTCATAAGAATTCTGCATTTATAGGAAAATAAATCTGGAATGATCAGCACATTACATATCTAGTTCCTTGCGTAGAAAGTACTAAGCATGTTTCTGTTGATGAAATATACTGAAACAACCAGATTTATATGCCACTCATAAGTTAGTTTCTTTCTAACTGTATGTTAAAAATAGTGCAGCAGTGCTTAGTGTAATCTCAACCCCTAAAAGCAGTACTTTCTTAAAGATTTAATGAAGTTAATTTTTTCCTCCAAAACTAACAACAGATATTCCAGATTTGGAAACTGGAATGTGACCGTAGGTTCAGAATTGTGGTTTACAGGTCTGCAAGTAAGTGGGTAGGAGAAGAGGTGGTGATTTTAACAAATCACTTCTACTGAAGTTGCATTAGATGCCTGCAGTTGCCTTCACTGAATAGCTGCAGGAAGTAAGGAAACTGCTAATATAATTTTATCTGAATTGATTAGCTCTTCATGTTCTGTAGTCTTTTGGAGAACAGTAAAAGTCCCTGCAAAAATAAGAGGTTTGAAAGTCAGAATGTCTCCAAAAAAGAAGTTAGATGTAAAACTCTAGAAGTGTGCCTAAACAAAGTAAATTCTTTCAAAACTGATTATTTTACTGTACTACTGCACTGAAATCGGAAACATCAGTATTCCAGTTAGGAATACTGCTGCCTAAATGCATGTATAGAACTTCGATTACCAGTATAAACCTGAGTTTGCTCTCTGTCATTCTAACTACCCACATAGCTACCTTTTTCCTAAAATATTGTAGAAAAAGTTCCAACTTGCAAATAGGCATTAGATGTAGATCTGTCTTCTGAATCTGTTAATAGGTCAAGCTACTTACAAAAGGACAATTACATGAAATTATCTTGGAAATGAATGATCAGATAGATCTATATATTTAGAGAAAAAGCATTTGTTCTAAAGAGAAGTTTAAAGAATTCAGCCTTCTTAGATGAATCTTGCTTTTTAAACTGTCACAATATACTTTTATAAACTCATGTCCTCTGAATATATCTTATTTTAAGGTACTTGTGGTCCAGGCTGTCCGACCAGACAGACTACAGAGTGCCATGGCTCTTTTTGCATGTAAAACCCTAGGTAAGTTAATTTTTCACCAGGGTGTTTCCACACAAAAATTAAGTATCTATTTTGTTCTGTGTCTCTCTTTTATTTTATAGTTCTTACGGAATCCTAAGTTTTAGTATTTGAAAATATGCAATAAACGGATTTGCTGATTTTGTTCTTGTAAGATATTGTTAAAACGTGCTTTTAAAATGGTTTGATTTATGCTGCATAGTGATTTGGACTATAATAAAAGGTCTGTCAGATTTTTGTAATTAATTTTTGAATACTAAGTAATTAAGAAGGGAGGATAGCTGGTTTTCTGTATGTTTTACACTAGAGCTGTTTCCTTAAGACACAAATTTTCCAAAAAGTTTATTTCACTTAGTGTCACTTACCATTTAAAAACAGTTAGGTTTGAGATTTGTATTCTTTTTTTTTAAATTTGATCTCAAAAGATTGTTTCTTATTATCAGTTATTTTTATCACTCTCTCGGACTGTAATATTATTTTTACAGTCTGCTGAGAAATACAGATGATTTACAGTGATGCAGTGCTATGATTGTCTATTTGTTCTAGTCTGTCTGTTTCCTCTCTGAGGTCTACTGTATTGAAAGTTTGGGATTTATATTCCAAATAATCTTACTATTGTAATACTGCATTCCTTCACTTTTTAGCAGTTAATGACAATACACATATAGAATCACAGAATCATAGAATGGTTTGGGTTGGAAGGGACCTTAAAGATCATCTAGTTCCACCCCCCCTGCCATGGGCAGGGACACCTTCCACTAGACCAGGTTGCTCAAAGCCTCATCCAGCCTGGCCTTGAACACTTCCAGGGATGGGGCATCCACAGCTTCTCTGGGCAACCTATTCCAGTGCCTCACCACCTTCTCCGTGAAGAACTTCTTCCTGATATCCAATCTAAACCTCCCCGCTTTCAGTTTGAACCCGTTACCCCTTGTCCTGTCACTACAGACCCTTGTAAAAAGTCCCCCCCAGCTTCCTTGTAGGCCCTTCAGGTACTGGAAGGTGCTATAAGGTCTCCCCAGAGCCTTCTCTTCTCCAGGCTGAACAAGCCCAACTCTCTCAGCCTGTCCCCACAGCAGAGGTGCTCCAGCCCTCTGAGCATCTTTGTGGCCTCCTCTGGACTCGCTCCAGCTGGTCAATATCCTTCTGATATTGAGGGCCCCAGAGCTGGATGCAGCACTGCAGGTGGGGTCTCACCAGAGCACAGTACAGGTGCAGAATCCTATCCCTTGACCTGCTGGCCACACTTCTCTGGATACAGCCCAGGATACGGTTGGCTTTCTGGGCTGCCAGCGCACACTGCTGGCTCATGTTCAATTTTTCGTCCACCAGTACCCCCAAGTCCTTCTCCTCAGGGCTGCTCTCTATACACTCTCCACCCAGCCTGTACTTGTGCTTGGGATTGCCCCAACCCAGGTGCAGGACCTTGCACTTGGCCTTGTTGAACTCCATGAGGTTGGCAGTGGCACTCCATGAGGTTGGAATGTGAATTATGAGTGTCTCATTTGGATGGACACTGTAGTTCTAAAGGTCACTGCTGTATGTAGAGACAAGGCAAAATTTGTTGGTTTTAATGTGGCACAGTGTTAAGACAGAAGTGGGATTAACAGAAGGGAAAGGATTGATTTTAAAAGACCTTAAATATAAGTGACAAAGACAGGTTTTAATGCGGTAGAACACGAAGCTGGAAAACTGACTCCTAGACTGCGAAGGTAATATGGCTGAACTTACATTTCCAGTACTTGTGAAGGTCTGCAGTTAGAATGAATGTCCCTGAGATGGGTGATTTTGCTTGATAACATAATAGATGTGTTACATACAAAAGCAGTGGCTATTGTAATTTTAAGTTCTTTATTAAAATGTCATTTCTTATTAGTATAAGATTAGGTATGAGTTTAGGTCTCTGACTGGTTTAAATTGAGAGTGGGGAGGTTTAGATTAGATATCAGGAAGAAATTCTTCACAAAGGGGGTGGTGAGGCACTGGAAGAGGTTGCCCAGAGATGTTGTGGATGCCCCCTCCCTGGAAGTGTCCAAGGCCAGGCGGGATGAGGCTTTGAGCAACCTGGTCTAGTGGAAGGTGTCCCTGCCCATGGCAGGGGAGTTGGAAGTAGATGGTCTTTAAGGCCCTTTCCAACCCAAACCATTCTATGATTCTTACTTTTTTAATGACATTTGTGTGAGAGTTGGTCTTACTCTCTCTTGATGCTGTCTGTGGGCATTATGTGTTGGTCAGAATTAGTTCCAAGTAAGCCACCAATGCCGGTATTTTCAGGAGTAAGGTTAGTCTGCTCTGTCAAACATTATTAGTAGACAGACAGAGTACTTCCATCGTGGTGCTTGTACAGGTCCCGCACGGACAGTGTCCCTGCCTGCCAAATGAAAAGTGCCATCTGCAGTACATGTGGCTGTAAGCCCAGCAGCAACCTGAATGCGCAGTAAGCTTATTCACGCACTTACTGTCTTCCGAATCTTAATGTATTACACAAATTGGTTAGGTCCATCTTGATAGTGGTTCCTTGGAGGCATTCTGCAAGGGAATTTTTTTTTGTGAATGAAACAGCCTTACTCAGGAATACTTTTGACTCCATTTGTAGGTGAGGTTTCATCCACAGATTTTTCATGCGTATCAGTGAGTTTATATTTTGACATCATTACATAGTCATGACTAGCACTTTCCAACTAATAAGGGGGTCGCACTTGTATTACTTTTTCCACCAGGCCATTTTCAGGATTCTTACCCTGAAACGTCTTAAAGTAACTGTTTCACTTACATCAAAAGGAAACCATTAAGCTTCCAATCTCCTTCGGATGTTTTCTTGTGAGAAAAATGAGTTCCAAAAGAGCTGTAATAGCCTACAAAAAAGTCTTCCACTTCTGTTTTATCGAGATATGGGTTTTTTTTTCCCTTTTTCATCTTTTACGTATATTTTTAAATTTATGGATGAAGGGGGATTAAAATAACTTCTTTTGAAGATAAAGTTCATAAGAATTTTCTATAAATGTATTTTTGGGCATCCAAAGTGTGGTTATTTCTTTATTTTGCATGCTATACTGAAATGTACATGTTAGCAAAAATCATATTGATGGTATATTCCCAAATCATTCCATATTGCTCATTGAGTTGGGTTTTTTGTATCTTCTTTAACTTAGTTTTTTGAGTCTGGATAATCAGAAATAGTATTTAAAGAGACTTGATTTTAATTACCTACATTTTCATATTCTTAAAAAAAAGCAGTAGAGATACACATGAAGAAAATCACTGCGGGCCTAAGCAGTCTGTATTTTATTCTCACAGACCACTTTCTTTAAATTAGACCACAGCTCTCAGGATCGTGTGGCATGTAGGCCAAAATAAATTTATTTGCCAAAACTAAAAAAAAAACCAAAAACCAAAAACCAACCCCAAACACCCAACCCCAAACCTCTCCTGCTTGTTATATTGGAATTGTTAATAATAATAATAATACATTTTCTGATATTTATGTACATGGTTTCTCTGTGTACAGATAGCAACAGAAGGAATGTTAACAAGCAATTTGAGTTCAAGTTCCAGCTGTTGTAAATTGGTTTAATTGCCTGGGTGTCAGTGGAGAAGTTTTGGGAAAAGTTGTTCATTGATTTTATGGAAAATTCATCAGTTTATAAAAAATGCATCTTGTGCTAAACTTTGTATTAATATGTCACATCTTTCTTTTTTCCTGTTTGATTTTCCCCCTCACACACACACTTTAGACATTTTCTGAAAAGTTATGTATTCTCACATATGCTTTTTCTTCTCATGTCAGGATGTCAATTTGGATAGTAAGATTTAAGGAATTCTGTTAGAACAGAACATGGAGTCAGAAGAGCATGTCAGGAATTCCCACTCTGACTGCAGAGTACTTATCTGGAATATGAGTGCTTATTGATTGACCCTGAATACATTGGTGTCCTTCTTTTTTTAATTCTGTAAATGTAATCCTGGCTATAATGGTCAAGAATATATCAGGCTGTATTGTAGTTTTTCCGTATTTCACTTCTGTTGACCTTCCTTAACACAAAAAGCACCTTCAGCAGTGCTACGCTTCTTCTAAACATAGTGTCCAAATTTCAAAAAAAACAAAATGTTTTATGGAATAAAACTTACATTCTATTAATTTTTTTAAATTATGCATCTCATGAGTACTACAACATAAAGTTGCAGGTGTACACACGTTTGTCTGTTGCCCAGACATAGCTTTTTATTCTCTTGCCCAGTTAATGCAAGTCCAGGCAGTTGTCTGCAGTTAACACAGAGTTATGTAGGATATTAAAACTATTCAATTAAGCTTCTCGGGAATCCACGTGCCTTCTACTTGCACTGCTAAAAATAATAATACAGCCAACAGTCTCTGGTTTATCTTGATTTTATTATATTCCATTAACCTGTTTGTAGCAGCAAAGCATCTTAGGAACAGGAACTTCAGAATGGTTGAACAGGTGAAGAAGATAGGTCTGTCTAGCGTGTTATTGTCTTTGTCAATGACAAATAATAAACGTTAAGGTATGTGTAAGAACATCACAAGCCTGTAGTGAAACCTGTTGCAGTGACCAGCCTTATGTCTCCGTAGTTTCCCAACTGGAAGTAATAATAGTACTTAAAAGACCCGGTGGATTTGACTTCTGTGACCTTGTAGGTCTGTTCCACGTTTTGATGTAATAACAAATATAGAATCATAGAATGGTTAGGGTTGGAAGGGAACTTAAAGATCATGTAGTTCCACCCCCCCTGCCATGGGCAGGGACCCCTTCCACTAGACCAAGTTGCTCAGAGCCACATCTAGCCTGGCCTTGAACACTTCCAGGGATGGGGCATCCACAGCTTCTCTGGGCAACCTGTTCCAGTGCCTCACCACCCTCTCTGTGAAGAATTTCTTCCTGACATCTAATCTAAACCTCCCTGATTGCAATTTATACCCATTACCCCTTGTCCTATCACTACAGGCTCTTGTAAAAAGTCCTCTCCCAGTACCCTTGTAGGCCCCCTTCAGATACTGGAAAGCTGCAATGAGGTCTCCTCGGAGCCTCCTCTTCTCCAGGCTGAACAAGCCCAGTTCTCGCAGCCTTTCGTCATAGGAGAGGTGCTCCAGCCCTCTGAGCATCTTCGTGGCCTCCTCTGGACTCGCTCCAAGTGGTCAATATCCTTCTGATATTGAGGGCTCCACAGCTGAATGCAGTACTCCAGGTGGGGTCTCAAGTACTCCAGGTGGGGTCTCAAATATCTGCAGCATTGCATGATGCCTATTCCACAGTGTTAATTAGTGGTCAGAAAGAGCTCTGCTTGGTTTTCATATCCTTGCTGCATGTTGATTTCAACAGATAGTTTTACTCCTCTATCTTTCTTAGGATTTGAAACAGTAGTGAAGATTTTCAAAATTGTTTTCTTCTCTGAAATAGAAGTTAATAAAACTTAAAATTTACCTTTCCAAAACCTTGCTTTTAATCACATTCTGATCCAAAATTTGGTATTCAGATTCTCAATATATCTTTATTGCTTATGTAGCTAGTGATTAATTTATAATAATACTTTATGTAATGTTTTAATATTTATATTAAAATAATATAGAAACATTTGTATATTGATACTCATGTTCTCATATTCTAGGTCTTTTCTTTTTGTCTGTTTTCTTGAAGCATACCCTCTAAACGAAGTCTACAGTTTATATTTGTCAAGCTGGAAGTCCAAGCACTGTTTTGGTGCTTGTGTCTTTTTCTTACCAATGTAGGGTACCTTCTAGCTGCATATTGCAAGGGTTTTTTCCTCATTGTAAGACCAGTTTTATGGTCTCAATTAAACAGATCTTTGGCAGCCAGGTGACCTCTAAATTGGTTAATGAAGCATGCAGTCCTGTGTATTCATTTTATTTCCATAATAATTCTAATTCTAGGAATAAAGGAATTATCTCCATCACCTCTGAATTTGAAACGTCTGTATAAAGAGACTCTGGAAATCGAGCCCATTTTGATAATTATTTCTCCTGGTGCTGATCCTTCTCAAGAGTTGCAAGAACTTGCCACTGTTGAAAGAAATACTGAGTGCTACCATCAGGTCAGTCTTATCTAAGCGTAATGGTTAAAAAACACAATATGTAAAATTTTACAGTTATAATATCAGTTTTCTTTTGTTCTTTAAATATGTATTTGGTGCCTGTGTGTTTGTTATTCCTACCTATCTCACCACTAGCTTCTCATTCTATTGACAAAATGGTTTGGGGAAGAGAGACACAATTAGTAATCTGCACCGAAGCAGAACCCACGTGGGAGGCATTCCTCCCAGCTTGAAGAAGGGGAAAATGAGAAGATAGATGGAAGAGAACAAGAGACCAAGCATTTTTATATATGCTGAAACTATTTTTTTTTAATGTAAAGTAATTGAAATATGAACAAAACCCACTCAAAACTAGACTTCATAATTTCCTCTGCTTATAGGACTTGCGTATTTCTTTTTTTCAACAAAAACCATAAATCAGATGTTCAGTGTGTGTGAATATTTTAGTATTTTGTGAAATTTTACAAGTAAATGTTAACCAGTTAATTGTTGATGGGAGTTCCTGAACAGAACTCTTACATTTCAAGCCTTTTTTTAAAAGTGTTTAAGACTGACCGCACAGGAAAGCTCTCAGATTTCAGGAGTGGGCATACAACACTGAAATTATTTGCCCTGCCAATATAACAGCTGGGTTTTGTCATGGTATACAGCTTCTTCCATGGTTTTCATTCAACACAAAACTGAACTGGGTGAAGATAACTCCTTTTGAGTAGACTTTAATCAGGAATTGTACTGTTAAGAAACCACTTTATATTTTCAATGTTGGTTTCAAAATTTGGTCTACACAGAGGTGTTGAAAACTAATTGTGGGTTTTTTCTTTTTTTTTTTTTTTTTTTTAAGGAAATTTACTGTAGCTCTTAAATTCATAGAATTACCTGGGTTGTAAGTGACTTCGGGAGATCATCCACTTCAACCCCCTTGTTAAGAGAGAAGGTGCTGCTGGAGCATTCACACTCCAATCAAGGAGTCACACACTCACCACCCAGCCCTTTCACTGCTGGGACCTGAGTCCCTTCACAGTGGGTGACCCCAGTGAGTGAACAGTACCCCTTTTGACACTTCACACACACACTCACTCTTGGGTGTTTCGTCTCCACTCAGACTTGACCCTTGTTTTCCCAAAGCAGAATCTCTGACATGACATATGCCAGATGAATGTATTGAGCAGTATGGCGGCAAAGAACAGCTTGAGGGGGGTGCCTCCAGAGAGGCACCTATCCTTTTGAGCTAGGAAGGGACTACTGTAACAACCCTGCTTAGAGCGGGGAGGTTCGCTTCCAAGGATGGAGATCCCACAATGTCTCTGGCTGACTTGTTCCATTATTTGGCCACTCTAACAGGAGAATGTTTTTCCTAATATCCCATCCTGTGTGTATTGACTGATGTCCTACCACCACGTGCCTCTGAAAGAGTCTGGCTCTCCTCAGCATTCTTCAGTCAGGTAGTTTTAGACAGGAAGAAGGTCTCCTGATTGCTTGGCTAAATGGAAATGGAAAATGTCAAATTGCATGTTGCTTTTAAATAGTCCTTCAAATTGTTCTTTTCCTGGAATGTGTAGAGATGCAATATATTTTTCCCATCAAATTGTAAAGATTTACATTCTACTGCTAGCTTATCTAGCTGTGAATGTTTGAGAATGCACGTTGCTTACTCTGCCACCTGGCTTTTTCTGTTTATCTCTACATATCCTTTACATGCTGGACTTTTAAAATGTAACATGGTATGGTATTTGGTTAAGGAGAGCTACTTAAAGCTGAATCATCTGAATGTTGTCCTACTAATGAGAATATTTTGTTGTTAGTATTTTTTCCTGCACTTTTTCATGCAATTTGCATAGAATGTAAAAGATCAGATTTGTATTCTCTTTCGAATCATGTCTCATATGGGATAAAGAACAGACCACTACATTTGTGTGGTGTACAACCATATTGTCTGGTGACTTTCAGTTATCATCTTTTGACTGTTTTAAATTATTTCAGGGTATTATACTCAGTTTTATTTAGGCAGAAGATATCTCTATCATCATATAAATCTAAGGTCCCAAGTTTCTTTGATTCTGTACAGTTTTAGGATAAAAAGACAGGATAGATTTGCTCTTAAGGGATATTTAATGAAGTGATGATAATCACAATATTTCTATTTCTACTATAGCAGTAATGCCAAAACAAGACTTTTCAGGTTGGCTAAGATCACCTTCTTTTCACTTCGTTTGTTTCAGGATTTTTTGTTATGTGTAGCTTCCAATTAGATTGTGAGGGAGATCTAAGGTGAATGTACGCTACAGGTGGTCTGACATCAATTTTTGCAGTAATTGTGCCACAGAAGTCACCCTTTATTTATTAAATTATTTATTTAATTTATCTGAAAATTCAGTTTTGAATCTTTGTATTTCCATTTGAACATCCAAATTTATTGTCAGTAATATGGTGCTACAAAAAAGGAAGGAAAGACTGTTTGTTAAACTGTTCATATTTCCCACGTGGAAAGAGAGCAGCCTTAGTTTTTCACTGATCTTAATAAGAAACTGAGTGTTTCTTTTCAAAGGCAGTACTCCTAAGAATATTCCTCATTTATCTCTTGTTTTTATTGTATCAACAGTTCTGCAATGATACAGTTTAGTCACTGATATTTAAATTATTTTTTTAGTTCCCAGGGAATACCGTCACTGTATGTGATATATGTTTTTTCCTAAAAAAACAAGGTAATGTTGTTTCTTAGGAAACTCTGTTTAGATAGGTTTCAAAGAAAAACTATGTTTTCCTTTATCTTTTCCCCTCTTGTTTTTATTGTATCAACAGTTCTGCAATGATACAGTTTAGTCACTGATATTTAAATTATTTTTTTAGTTCCCAGGGAATACCGTCACTGTATGTGATATATGTTTTTTCCTAAAAAAACAAGGTAATGTTGTTTCTTAGGAAACTCTGTTTAGATAGGTTTCAAAGAAAAACTATGTTTTCCTTTATCTTTTCCCTATTCTGGTTGTCTTTAGCACACCTCTTTTACATATGCTCTCTAACTTGGAAACATTTTTTATTTAGCTGTTAAATGAGGTATGATAAATTCCTGATACAACTGTGTCTGCAATTTCAGATTGCAATGGGCCAAGGCCAAGCTGACCTGGCTATTCAAACTTTAAAAGAATGTGCACGCAATGGAGAATGGCTGTGTTTAAAGAACCTGCATCTTGTTACATCTTGGCTTCCTGTATTGGAAAAGGTGAGTGTACCTAGAGAAGAAAGTTTTGGAAACCAGACAAAATTAGTATGTAACCATTTCTGAAGCATTTCAGGCATTTCCATGATGATGTTTAAAATTCTGTCAATTTAAAAATAAACCTTTGCAGTTTTGCAGTTTTCTTAATCATGAATAAGATGAAATGCTTCAGATCTAAGCAGCTCCTTCTTTGTGTGAGCACTCTAACTTTAAACCAATGTAAAGTAATTCTGCCACAATGAGCGATCAGATTGTCCTGTTAGGGCTTCCGGTACTTTATGGTGTGGTGTCCGTGTTTGCTGAACTCTGAATCTATATATGCTTAAATTTATTCTTCTTTTTTTTTTTTTTCCCCTGATGCTAGAACCTTTTTTCATAGCTGTCTTTTGTTAAGTGTAGCTTATGTCTGAGTCACTAAGAGGTTTTTGCTAATTTGCAATCGAAATGTTGAATATTTTATAGATACTCTTATGGCATGTAAAAAGTGTCTTTACATGTATATCACTGTGAAATCCACAAAACAAACTAACTAAAAAAGGCAAGGAATTCCTGCCAACAGATACTACTAAATATGGACCTGAGTGTACAACAGTGAGGTTGATTGAAAACTGGCCTAACTACATGGCTCAAAGAGTTGTCTTCAGCAGCAAAAATCCATCTGGAGGCCAGTCATCAGTGGTGTGCTCCAGGCGTTGATACTGTGACCAACATTGTTTATCATATTAATTAATGACATGAATAATGAGACAGTGCTTCCTCAGCAAGTACAGATGGTACAAAACTGGGAGAAATGATTGTTACAAAAGATGGGTATGGTTTCATTCAGAAAGGACTGGAGAAATCCGTTGACAAGAACCTTGTGAAGTTCAGCAAAGGGAGATGCCAAGTGCTTACCATGGGAAGGAGTAACTCCAGGCACCCAGACAGTCTGGAGGCTACCTGGCTGAAAAGTAGCTTGGCAGAAGACCAGGGAGTCCTGGTGGGTAAGAAGCTATGACCCAGCAACATGCCATTGCAGCAAAGACAACCTCCTGGGCTGCTTTAGGCAGTGTTGGCAGCAGGTCAAGGGTGTCTCAGCCCTGGTGAGACACATCTGGGGTGCTGTGTCCAGTGCGGGGCTCCCAGCACAAGAGAGGCATAAGCATACTGGAGCCAGTCCAGTAAAGGGCCACAAAGGTGATGAAGGGACTGGAGCATGTGTCATGGAAGGAGAGACAGAGAACTGGGACCATTCAGCCTAGGGAAGAGAAGCCTTGGGGGGAATCTTATTATTTAGTGTGTATTGGCTTATGAGAAGGAGTAAACTCCAAGCCTTCATCTTTTGAGATGTGGCCTGCTATTGTTTTTTTACTGGAAAAAGGTGAAGAACTGCTATATATTTCTATGCTCTGAATTTAAGATCTCTGTGGGGGAAGTGCAAATATTTTGACACAGCTAGAATGAAGTTCGAACTTGAGCACAGCGAGTGTATAGAATGTGTGGAGACAACACATCTTGAACTATACTCTTTGAATAACCTTACTTGTAAAAACAGCTGAAGAATTTTTAGACAAGCCTAACTTTCTGATTTAGGATATTATAATTTTGTCAGTGCTGTTCTGTACATTAAAAAAACCCAACCCAAAACCTACCTTAACATGTAACTTCTCTTTAATAGGAACTGAATACGTTACACCCTCAACCAGACTTTCGCCTTTGGCTTACTACTGAAGTTCATCCAAAATTTACTCCAATTCTGCTTCAATCAAGTCTGAAAATAACTTATGAAGTAAGACCTGTTTGGAAAGCTTTTATTACGTGTTTACAAGGAATGAACTTGGATTTATAGTAAACTATATAGTTAGATAAAGTTTGGATAATGTGGACTATTTACATAACTGGTTTTGCTTTCTATTTCAATTGGATGTAATACAAAAAGTGCTATGAATTTACCTTGAAATATTTTTAATGCTCAGTTTTGGTGTGTATGTGGAAATTTGCAGAATCTATTCTTTAAAGGGAAGAACAGCTGTTGGTCTTAGTTACAATTTCCTTCATTATGTTTAAGTTATTTTCAATATAAG
Source organism: Eurypyga helias (assembly GCF_000690775.1). NCBI lineage: Eukaryota > Metazoa > Chordata > Aves > Eurypygiformes > Eurypygidae > Eurypyga > Eurypyga helias. The sequence continues at coordinate 51,157 of NW_010236340.1, forward strand.
ATCATTCTGTTGTTATATGTTATTTATTACAAGCAGATCTTTTTCTTGTTAGTATTTGTTGTATTAAGTACTATTTGTCATTCCATTAAGTTACAAATTGTAAGTTGGATTTTAGGAATAAAGTACATAGAAGTATCATGTTTTCTGTCTAGAACAGTGTTTTTCCTTCCAATGCAGGCACCTCCAGGCCTCAAAAAGAATCTGTTGCGAACATATGAATCTTGGACACCAGAGCAAATTAATAAAAAGGGAAATTTGTCTCGAGCACACTCTCTCTTTTGTTTAGCATGGTTTCATGCTGTATGCCAAGAACGAAGAAATTATATTCCTCAGGTAATTTTTTTTTTTTGCTGCCTTTTTACAAATTTACCCCATCTATTTGCTTTTATACTTGGAACTATTTTTCATCAGGTGTATACTGGGTCATGTTCAGAGGTGAAAAAAACTTGGGTACTTCTGGTGCCTCTCTTCATTATTGTCTCGGAATTCATTGCAAAATGGCATCATGGTAGCCTAAATTCCTGACCCTCTGAAAATTGCTGCTGCCTGCCTGGGGTTATTTTGTGATTTGTGTATGAACTCGTACTGATGCAGGACTGAGGTCCCATAGAAAAGATTCTGTGAATCCTGTTGCTTGAGACAGGAAAAAACACTTTGGAAACACAACTGAATGGAAGATGTGATAAAAGAGACACTGGTGAGAAGGAGGAGATGACATTGTCTACTCTTTCTGCACACAAACCCTGTTCAAGGAGAAGGAAGAACAAGGGAATTTACTTGTTTCCTGTGAAGATTATAATGGTTTTCAGGGAATGATGTATTTTGTTCTGTAGATAAAAGTTTGTTTAAAGCAAACATTTCTTTCTGGCTGCAGATGCTTAAATTAAACAGGGGAAAAAAAACCCCAAAACCAACACCTAACCAACGAACTGTTGTATATCTTGTTTATTTTCTTTAGACTAGTGCTGAAATTAGTCTGTCATCTGAAAGATTTGATCTGGCAGAGCCTGGAATATTTGAGAGTTTTTTGAGAGTTTTAACTTTGTGATTTATAAGGTTGTTTGCCTCTTGCAATAGGAGACTTTGAAAATGATGGTCAAGAAAGAGAATAGTAGAAAATTATGCAAAGTACTGATCTGACACATGGACTCTCACTTGGCTTTCCAAGTGACACAAGATAGGATTACTGTTTTCTTCTTAATTCCACTGTAACTGTTTGTCTTGTGTGCAGACTTAGTGGTGGTTTATATTTTGTTTAAGATTACAGGTTTCTAACATTGCTGGGCTGCAGTTAATCCCACCTAGAATCTCTTGTGTTCTGTAATGTGTTTCAGGTTGTTTTGAGTCCATGTACAGACATGTCAAAAAATGCCCATGAACACTATTGAGACACTTGCAGCATCTTTCCAGTTTATGACCTTCAGCGTGACTGGCTGATAGTTTGATTGTGGTCTGTGGAGCAGCTACAGTCCTGACCTGGGACTGCATCTGTCTCACTGGATATGTGCATGTTACCCGACACATTTGCATGTTTCTCCTCATGAGTCATATGTTCAGTCAAACCTGTCCTAGGATGTGATCCATATGCAGAGGTACAGCCATAAGAAGATACAGCAGTAGGAGCTACCTTTGAGATCTGGATTTCCTAAGTTCTGTATCATATACCAAGATTTAGTTATACCTAGCCGTTTACACTCTTAAGTTTTTTGTAAGAATTGCATGCATATTACACATTAATGATATATAAAGAATAATGCTACCAGACCACAAAGAAAGCTCAAACTGAGAATGATTGAAATATGCAAATGGCAGAATGTAAACTGTGTTTGAAGAGTCAAACCTATTTATGAAAATCCAAAGGAAACTGAAATACATAAAAGCCTTCAGAAATAAAATCATAATTCAATGTGTAATCTAGTCACAGATGTCAGCAAGTTTTAGTCGAAGCAAATACTATTAGGAAATAAAATAATCTTAAATTTACATTCCTCATAATCAATGGATTTATGGATTTTTTGTTTAAGTATGTAAAATTAAATGCATTGGTAGAGCTGATTCTTTTTTTTTTTTTTTTTTACTACGTCCAATGCATGTTTCAAAAATGCACTTTAGAAGACATAGGTTGTCTTTTTTTTTTTTATTCATTGTTAAGTATTATACAGTATTCAGTAACCACATGGTATTTGTGTCTTACTTCATGATCATAATTGTGTGACTAACTAAATTCTTTGTATTTATTTTAATGGTAGGGTTGGACCAAGTTTTATGAATTTTCTTTATCCGATCTCCGTGCTGGTTTTGACATTATTGATACACTTTTTGAGGGTAAGTCCCTTCTTAAGGAAAGATTTCTCACTGCTGTAGCATATCCCATCTGAAACTCACTTAAGTGAATTTTTTAGAATATCAAAATCTTTCACAGTGATTTTTACAAATTGGCTACTTTGCATGATGGTTTTGTTTGGAGTTTGGAGTGGGGCCATTCTGTTTAAAGGCCACTTCGAAGTTATTTGAATTCTGCATCACAATCTTCATTGGAACATTTTCACAAATATAAACATGTGACCAGGTAGTTTGGTAAGTACTTCAGTATGGGAAGTAGTCTAACCCTTAATCAGCTGTGCTTTGGCTTATTAGGCTTTTCTGGACATAGATCCAGACTCTGAGGATATGTCTGTATTAGCAAACTTAGAAGGGCTGGATACAGACTCGAAAATTCTGTTATCAGGTTTATTTTTTCCCATATTTGGCTTATGCAGACTGTCATTCTCAGACAAGGCATGGTTTGTCAGATAGCAGAGCCTTGAGACTCTTTCCAATAGGCGGCAGGTGGGAGGTTACCTTATTTTAGGGCAAAAGAGAGTTTAGCTGTATGGATGCAAGACACCTTGTGCCATCTGACCTTGAGTTCAAAAGATCTGTCCCATTTTACCATCAGTATAGATGTTTCATGAAGAGCTTTGTCCTTCTGCAACACTCTGATAAAAGCAGAGATGCTGCACGGCTCATCACCAGTAAACAAAGCTAGAAACACAGGGTGAATCATAATTCTATTTTTGGGAGGTAGGATAAACCAATACTTCCTTTATGTCAAGAAATCTTCTGCTCAGCTTCTTGAGTCCAGAAGAATAAATAAGAAATACAGGAATTCCTGGAACATGAAGTGTTCTGTCTTCATTCTTTCCCAGAGTGAGGTCTCCAGTATACTGAATAAAAGAATATGAATTGAATTTGAATAGATTATTCACATTGAAACTCACAGTTACATAGAGCCCACCTAATTATTCTGTTAAGTAGTGTAGTAATTTCTTTATACTAGTTGATTTTTAAAAATTAGCTTTTTTATGACTCTTTGCATTTTATGTAATTTCAAAGGAAAGTTAGGAACTGATATTTAGAGATAATTTATGATCATTGACTTAAGTGAGATTTATGGATGATTAGTACTTCTGGAATTGGACTTCAGTTATACAGTCTTGAAACATACAGTGATGTAAGAGACTGAATCATTAACTATCTGGAGTGCTGCATCCAGCTGTGGAGCCCTCAACATCGGAAGAATATAGACCAGTTGGAGCGAGTCCAGAGGAGGCCACGAGGATGCTCAGAGGGCTGGAGCACCTCTGCTATGGGGACAGGCTGAGACAGTTGGGCTTGTTCGGATTGGAGAAGAGAAGGCTCTGGGGAGACCTTCCAATATCTGAAGGGGGCCTACAAGAATACTGGAGGAGGTCTTTTACAAGGGCCTGTAGTGACAGGACAAGGGGTAATGGGTTTAAATTGAAAGTGGGGAGGTTTAGATTAGATACCAGGAAGAAGTTCTTCCCAGAGAGGGTGGTGAGGCACTGGAACAGGTTGCCCAGAGAAGCTGTGGATGCCCCATCCCTGGAAGTGTTCAAGGCCAGGCTGGATGAGGCTTTGAGCAACCTGGTCTAGTGGAAGGTGTCCCTGCCCATGGCAGGGGGGTTGGAACTAGATGGTCTTTAAGGTCCCTTCCAACCCATAACATTCTGATTGTATGATTAATCTCATTATTAACTATTGCTGTGAAGATAAATTTTTGTATGAAAGGAATGATTGAAGTATTTGGAAACAACAGTTACCACCAATAAAACCCCCCTTAAAGTAATTGCTGCTTCCTTTTTTCAAGGCACTTTAAGAAGTACCTTTCTGATCAAGTCTTTATCTGCACATAAAAGCTATAGGGTATAAGTAGATCATAGTCCCATGTAGTTATTTTGGACAACTATTCTAGAAGGGAGGGAAACTAAGTTATTTTGAACTTGTGGGATATAGCTAAGCCAGAGTAATTCAATTGCAACATCGATCTGGCCAGGAAACCAATAGAACTATGTTTAGTTTTATGTGCTATGTTGTGCAATTTATAATGATTTACGAAGTACCTATCCTGGACCTCTTCGTGTTTGAAAGATGAAATTTTCAGGAATGTTATTTGTTTCAAGCATGATCAAATTTTGGTTCAATCAATCAGTTTAGTTTATGAAATCAGATGGTAATGTGATATAAAGTAGTGTATAAAATTTCAAACAAGGGATTTTTTTTTAATTTATGAGAAAAGAGCACATAATTAAAAATTTAATAACAATTTCTAAAATGCATGTAGCTGATTGGCTTATCTACAATAAAAAGCACTTCAAGACTTAAATAATATTTCTAGTAAGTAATTTTGAAATACAGTAAATGCTTGTTTTATCAGTGACAAATATTTGGAGGCTCACTGAAGTTTCTGCAACTTTTAATATTTGCTAACATAGAGGAAAAACAATTAGAAATTATTTGATGTGCTTGTATTTTTTTATTTCACTGAAGAGCTGCAATTATAAGAAGAAATGCTTATAATGCAATGCCATCCATTGATACAAAACTAATATTAATTCATTTACAGGTTCCAAAGATTTTCAGTGGGAATTTGTGCATGGCTTGTTTGAAAATGCAATTTATGGAGGCCGTGTAGATAATTACTTCGATATGAGGGTTCTTCGGTCCTACTTGGAACAGCTTTTCAATTCACAAGTCATTGGCAATTTAAGTGGTAGGGGCAAGAAGGTGGCAAGTTTCCCGTATTCGATCTCATTACCGAATTCCTGCAGTATTTTGGTAGGTGTACATCTTCTATTACCTAATATAGAAACTAAAATAAGTTATTTTCAAGACTTATTCTTGGAAATAGTTCTACAAATAAAATTAAGAAATTTATAAATAAGACTACCGCGATATGTTATGTGTTACATACTTATTTTAATCTTTGTGTTATGCAGTGCACTTAATAAAATCATTTTCAGCAAACGCTATTAATTTCATGAGCTGAACAAAAAATTCCCTTGGTTATGTTCATTCTTTTCTTCTAATGCAGGATTATCGTAATATTATCGAAAGTCTTCCAGAAGATGATAAACCTGACTTTTTTGGCCTGCCTGCTAACATTGCTCGTTCATCACAACGTATGATCAGTTCCCAGGTAACGTGATGTTTTTCACTCACATCTGAATCTTTCATGAGTCCAGTATAAGCTAGACAACCTAATAAGTACGAATTTCTGCAAGAAATTCAGAGTAAATGGAGGGATTTTTGGAATATGTTGATTTATTTGTAGAATTTTTTAATATAATAATAATCTTCAGTTACAGCGGTATTAATTTAGGATTTACATAAACAAAGAATTATTGAGAAAGTTTACAGTGTATAATTCATTTCATGTTGAAGAGTATCCACTGACGTAAGTAGTTTTGCTAATTCTATTTATACTATTAATCTAACTCCCATTAGCGGGATAGTTCTTGCAGCTGTTATTCACTGCAAGTTAAGGTTTTTGTTTTGGTCACCAAATTGTGATACAGTTGTTTGACAAGTAGAATTTTATGCTTTTTCTGAAAGAGAAATTCTGAAGAATTCTCCCAGTAGTCAGAATTCTCTTTACTAGTAGAAATGTGAAATTTTGAAAGAAAAAAAAAAGTTGTTCTCACTGGAGGATAGCACAGAACTACTTAGACGTGTCATAATGAAATTCTTAACATAATGAGAAGTAGGTTCCAGGGTTTTTGTAGGTCTTAGTTTAAATATTTACTAATTTTCTGTATTTCCATTATTGTTTTAGCTGTAAGATATGGCATACAGCTGTTTCGTAGTCAAGAGTTCTCAGCTATCATTTAGCTGCAGTCTAGTCCAGATTTGAATCATGTTTGATGTGTGAGAATGCAGTTATCTTAGTGCCTATTTATTTTTAGAGCTGTATATAAAAGCCTTGAGTGAGTGACCTGGTCTCCCATTATGCTGGGTCCTGTTAATGGCACCACTGGGGCAGATATTTTCATCCTTTTTGGAGCCAGAAAATACTGATTGTCTCTTTTGTTCTCCTCATAACTTCTATTTTGTTGGTCTAAGAAGGAAAAATAAGGCGTGATTTGAACTCTGGATGTCTTCATCATTAATGCATTATTTGGTTTGCTGGACAAACCTTTTATTGCTAATATTTTACCACTTCCCTTAGGTTTCAATTCAGTTGCCTAAGAATTGGTATCTTGAATCATCTGGAGATGCCCTAGTGAATTACAACATCTGCTAGGCAGTGCCAAGTACAACACAGGACCTAAGTTAATACATTTCCTTCTTGGGTCAGCAACTGGTCAGGGGCAGAAGCCAGTATTTACGCAACTGATTCCCACTTGCTTGTGTATCTTGATCCAGTAGAGCACGGATTTGGAGGTCCTGTGTCATGTCTGCCTATCCATAACATTTTCTTGGATATCATGTCTTAAATGGCATTATGTGTAATAACTGAGTTGAGCCACTGAGGCCAAGAGTCCAGGGAGGACTTTGACTAAGATGTGGTGGTATCTCAGCCTGAGTTGGAATTTGGTGGTACTCTTAGGCAGGTGAAAGTCCACCTTTTGTTTATTCAGGTTTGCTGGGCATTCTAGCAACTTTTAGTTCAAATTTGGAGCAAGATTAGGACTTTGAGGCAAAGCTTAAATTCTTTATTCTACTTCTTTTACATTATTTTTTAGTTAAGACTGGATGAGAGCACGATTACTATATAAGCACAGTTGAACAGTACAAATCTTTAACTGGTGACTGCCATGGTTTATTGGACTGGTAAATTCATTGCATCAGATAACACGAAGGTTAATTGAATTGAGTATCTTGTCTAAGAGCTGTGAACTGGTCTGTGTATCAAGACTCTCTTTAATTTTCTGCACAGTCCTAGCATACTGTCTTATATAAGGACAAGTTACAGGGAAAAAACCCCAAGATTAAATCATGGAATCGTAGAATAACAGGTTGCAAGGGCCCTCAAGGATCATATGGTGCTACCTTTCTTGGCAAAAATCAATTGGAAATGCACTGTAATTGGAATTCCATATAATTACAAGACTTAGCATTACTTTTTTATAAAAAAGCATCTGTTTGCTCACACTCACCTAAGAAGGGCTCCATGCAGAAATTTCTTATTGGTATAAGAGCTCTGATTATTGCATTTGTTAAATATCAAATACAGTACTGGTAAATTTGTTTAAATATATCTGTTCACTTAAATCTCTGGGTGTATTGTCAAGTGATTTGTTTTATTATTAGCACATGAAACTATAAAGCTGTATACAGACAAATCAGAAGGATGAGAGTGCATACGATAATAGAGTGAGCTCATCAACTCCTCTGCTACAAAAGCAAAATTGCACCAGGACTCAGTGTAGCTCTACTTGTTTTTGTCTTAAAATCTTTTACATAAACATCAACTTTAAATGCTTTCGTTTCTATCATTGTAGACTGCTGATTATTTTATTTATTTTAGCTATGCTTACATAACTTAAGAGCTGCAGTTGTTAAAAATGCTAGTATTTAAAATAAGTCCTTAGTTAACCTCTGTGAAATCAGAATAGATTCAGAGTTCCTTTGTGACGGGAAATAGGTAATGCACACATTTACATGCAGACTCTGAACTGGGCTGTCATAGCATTGATTATAGTCTAGAAACTATGGATTATAGTCTTGAAAATATGAGACTGTTGTAGTTACAATTCTGTGAGATGCTTCTTTGTCATATGAGAGATTTTTGCATTGTTCCAATAATAGTTTGTGGTGGTACTTTAAGTCTTTGGCAATTTAAGTAACAGAAATAGGAGATTTTTCTTAAATTGTGTTTCTACCTAACTATGAATCCTACTCCCATTGCATTTCTGACAGTTTGGCATCAGTCTTAGATCCATAGGTGCTCCCATGCTTCAATCTGAAATTGAATGATTGCCTTCTAACAGGAGTCTTTCTCATAATTCCATTACCACGCTAAAGCAGAGAAAAGCTGAATGAATAACTGAATAAAGTAGTGAGAAATAATTTGCTGCCAGCTCAGTCGCCATGTGAGTAGCACTAGAAAGGGGAAATTTAATACTGTGTCCACCACTTCACTGATTCTGTGCTAAGTATGTGTATATGCTCTTACAGTTTATATCTACTATCCCATATAGATTCTCATCTATTAGCCATTATCATTTGTCAGTCTGTATTTTTACTAACATCATCTTCCTTATGTAGAGATGCACAGAACTGTATTCTCTACACCACTGACCTCAGGATTAGGGGAAGTAGGTTTTTTTTAAAACATACGTATTTTGCAGTTACTTGTTTAAATCCACTGACAGCAATTCAACTTTAGTCATATGTTCAGGCTCAGTGATTTAAAATAATCATTCAGATATACATTGATTTTAAGTAAATTGTAATTAGAAATCTTTTATTAGTTCAAAATCTCTTAAAATAAGTACTAAAACAGGTGACATTATGATCTATTCTATTGACCATGAACTTAACTAATGTAATTCTATTAGAAGAAATCTGATATTATTTTATGGCATTGTTTCACTGCACAAGATGAATATTTAGATAATAGAAATTTAGATTTTATATAGAATTTCTATGAATATTATTTATTTTTTATGTATAGGAATGATAGTTTGTATTGCTGCAGCTACAGACAGCAGAAATTTGCTGCAGCACAGTGCAGCATTTTGCAGTCATGCAGAGATCTCTTCTGTAACCTACTGCATTGCTAATGTTTGGGTAAACCTAAAACAGCACTAAAAAAAAAAGGACAATTTCAGTAACCTTGCCAATATTGATTATATTCACAGCTTTCCCATTTTCTAGTACACAACTTCAGGTCTAATTTAAGAGCTGAATATTGCCAGCTGTTTAATTTCAATATTGGCAAGTGCTAATTGAATTGTTAGAAATTGTCTTTTGACATTCTATAGTAAAATTCAGAGTATTAATACTGCATGTGTACTTGTAAGAGCTATTTTGTTTTTAAGAAAATATTTTACTTAAATAGACGTGATCTTTTGAGAAACCTGATTTTTTTTTTTTTTCCCCTGGATTTTGTCCTTAGTTGCTTTATGTAGGAAGAGCTAGGTAAATTTTTAGAGGGTTTCTAGAGTTCACTGTGGCTCTTTGGTTCTGCCTTACCCAGTGTTAGAACAAGCCTTTAGCACAACATCCCTTAGGTTGGATATGGTCATAAATAATCTCACATCTCCTGCCACGTTCTCTCTGCAGAACAGTGCAGTTAACATAGAAAAGACCTCAGCTGACAGTGCAGCAGCAGGAGTCAGCATAGCTCATCCTGTCTATTTTACACCAGGTAGAGATTTTCTGTACAGCTGCAACCCAAGTTTCCTTACACTCAGCAGGAGTCCTCACCCCTCAGTTACAGTCATGCTGCTTTCTTCTGGTCTGATAAACCCTGTATTCTTGCCTGCATATATTGGCCTGTTTTCATTGGTTTAATCTCCCAGTCTAACCTAGAAACAATGAGAGCAGTCAGAATATGTGGTGTTTTGCTTTAGGTTTCCTGTGGATGAGAAAGGGCCGTAATTTAAATCTCTCTCCAGTCACCTTCTTGAAAAGTGGGCTTTTGGCTTCAGTGTACTTCTCCCTTATTCTTGGGACCATATTTATCTTCTTTTATGATTTCCTTTGAACCAATCTCATCCTTTATTATAATTTTTTGATAAAACCATACATAAAGTGTCTTAGTCATGATAACACCATATGTGATAAATAGAATTTTTACAAACTGAAGCGGCCAGGCCTGCATGTGTATTTTTATACCTTGAAAAAGCAGTAAGGGCTGTCTTGTTCTGTGCAGGATTTAGCATCCCTGCAACTAATATGACATTGCCTGTAACCACTCTAGGAAGATGAAGTGAAAATGAAGAGCCATTGTTTTGTCTCCTTCCTTTCTTTGCACAGAAGACTTGGTGATTACAGGCTTTCCTTAGAGAGCTTAACATTTAAAGCCTTCTGTTAGTGTTGTATGATCCCATTAAATCCTGTGAAGTGGCTCTGCCTGCAGATGACTACAGCCTGTAACCAGTAGCTGTGTATCAGTTACTGGTAACCAGTCAAGGTTACCAGGTCCTTTTCCCACTGGGCAGCTTTCCAGACACTTGTGCCCAAGCCTGTAGCATTGCTGCAGTTGTTGTGGCCCCAGTGCAGGACCCAGCACTTGGCCTTTTTGAACTTCATACAGTTGGCCTCAGCCCATTGATCCAGCCTGTCCTGATCCCTCTGTAGAGCCTTCCCACCCCCAGGCAGATCAACACTCCCACCCAACATGGTGTCCTCTGCAAACTTACTGAGGGCGCACTCCATCCCCTTTTCTAGGTGTGCTGGATGCATCCAGGAAAGAGTTAATTCTCTTTAC
>NW_010236341.1:0-3446 GCF_000690775.1 Eurypyga helias
TGACCCATAAGCTCTCGGTCAGCTGTCCATCTAGTGTTATTTCTTTCCTCACTTTCGTTGTTCTTTTCAGACCTCCCTTACCTGCAGCAGTGTATGTTGTTTTCTTTTGCATCTTTTGACTTTCATATTACAACATATGACCTCAGTGATTCAAAATCACTTCTTATATTTACAGTGATAGGCTGGATACTGATACATCTTCCTGGAACTGTTGAAGCTCTTGGCACACAGCTAGGTCTAGTGAGGATACACTGACACTTCTGCTTTAGGGAAAACACTTATTCTTCCCACACTTTGTCAAACTCTCTAGCTATCATGCTATAGATAGAACAATTTAATTTCTTCCTGTGGCTTTTTTGTCTCTTGCTACTCCTTGAAGCTTGTTCCCCAGTGATGGAGCTTCTGCAACACCTTGTTTCTTGTACTGTAACTTTTTCTCTTTTGCCCTTTCTACTGATTTTGGAACTGGTTCCAGTTACTGGCTTTGATCGTTTCCTTACTGAAGCTCAAGGAGAAGTCAGTGCATAGGATTTGCAATGAATCCCTGTATAATTTTTTTTTTGGTCTGCTAGGCTTGTGTGATTTATGTACAATGCTGTTCTCTTCCTACTCCTGCTGTCATCATCTGCCTTAATAGCACGGTTATGATGATGGATCTTATTATTAGTCTCATATGCTTGCATGGTATGGTACCATTATCATCCCTGTGGAAGAAATGGAGCTGAATGAGTCAAACATAGGGGTTTCAGAGGAAGAGGTCTATGAGTCACAGCACTTTAGTCCTCTGTCTTTAACTTCTTAGCCCTGCCCCACCCCCCTAAGTGTAAACTATCTTACAAAATTTCTGTGCTGCTTTTCCTATTGATTCCGGCGATATGAAACTATTCCTTGAATAGTTCGAACAGTTGCATCCAAGATTCTTTTTGTTTAAAAATCAAACTCTAAATCTTAATCCATGTAGTTATGGTCATCTAAAGTTAATAGCACTAAATAATGTATCAGTTCTGTTGTGGATGTCTTCTCATGTGGCTTCTCATTTTCACTACTAAATTCCTTCAGAGTGAATTTCTTCAGATAGATGACGCATTTTAATTCTGAAACTGTATCAATATTATACATCTAAATTTTCCAAGTATAATATGCGTTGTGTAAAACCTAAGGAAACTGGTTTTCCTGTTACTTAAAAACAGGAATATGGCTTTTTATTACTAATATTGTAATTTCTGTCAAGTAGTTCATAACTGCTTAATTCTGCATTATTAAGACTTCCATCAAAATAATGTAAGCGACAATGTCCATTAAAGAACATGTTACCAGGAGCTTCTTTACCAGTTTCGGGTTTTTCTCAGATCCAGTCCGAATGAAAACTTTTGCCTCAGTTGTCATTGTTAAGCGAAAAATCTAGAAAATCAATGAAACAAAACCCCAAAATCCTGAAATTTTGGAAAGCATTTGAAAGAAGACAGTGTGTCTAGCAGATTGTATAGAAAATCAGATTTGATTTCAGGTCTTTGCAAGATTCAGCATATTCAGATTGGAAAGAACACATAATTAATTTCAATTCGTTTGAGAGTGCTGTTGTTTGGTGTAAGTTCTTTGAAAGACAGGGATAGGTGTGACACTGGTTCCTAGGTGAGGAAACACACCTTATCTGTGAAGCATGCTAACATAAGCTTGTGGGATGAGAGCCAAAAAAGCTGGGATACTGGGGCAGGACATGCAGCTGGGAGGGCACAAGTGATCATAGTAGCAACCCATAAAGAATGGAGGATCTTAGGTGAGGGGTGTCAGGGGTGAAGATCTCACAGCAGTGAGAGCAAAGTTGGACGGGGGGGAAGTGGGTAATTTCTGTTAGAAGAGAATAGCATGTTCCCAGAAGCAGAACTGGAGTTAGAGAAATGAACTATGGTGTAACATATTACAGAGTCTGTATTTCTTGCATTCTGGTAATGGGAGTAGCCATTTTTTGCAGCAGATCTGAGGATATTTTTTCTTTTGCAAGTTTTACCATTCCCTGGATTGGTTATTTTGATAATTCAAAGGCAATTATGATCCATTCAGCTATAACTGATTTACGAGTGATGTAAAATAACTACTCATAACGTCTATTATTTTTATTATTAGAAACATATCTATTAATAAGAACATTTCTCCAAGCCTTAAGTCCAGCCTTCTCTTTGTTTCTGTGAGTTATGCAATCTTGTGTTCAGTAATATTGTTAACTTTTGGCTCTCCTCAACTTTTACATACACTTGCTAAATTTTGTCTTAAAGTGGTATGTAAGCTTTGATTCTACATATATAAACAGTGAAAAGAATTTCTAAGAGTAGCATAATATTTAAAATATGGACTTCCACTACAGGTTTTACCTTGTAACAGCATGGACAGATGTACTGAGTTTCGGTAGCAGGGAGTGGGGGGCTACAGGGGTGACTTCTGTGAAATGCCTCCACAGTGTCTAATAGAGCCAATGCCAGCTGGCTCCAAGACAGACCTGCCACTGGGCAAGGCCAAGTCCGTCAGCAGGAGTCCTAATGCCTAAGATAAATAGAGAAGGAGGGGGAGACAGTGCTCCAAAGGCCGTAGTGGAGTTTCCCTCTCAATCCACGGTGAAGACCATGATGAGGCAGGCTGTGAACCTGCAGCCTACAGAGATCTATGCTGGACAGACGGATGCTCCAAGGAGGCTGTGATGGCATAGGAAGTCCAGATGAGAGCAGGCTTCTGGCAGGACCTGTGGAGAGAGAAGCCCAGGCTGGAGCAGGTTTGCTGGCAAAACTTGTGACCCTGTGGGGTACCCCGGCTGGAGCAGGCTGCTCCTGAAGGACTGCAAACCATGGGAGGGACCCATGCTGGAGCAGTTGATGAAGAACTGCAGCCCGTGGGAAGGACTCATGTTGGAGAAGGTCATGGAGGACTGTCTCCTTGGGAGGGACCCCATGGTGGAGTAGGGGCAGAGTGTGAGGAGTCCGCACCCTGAGGAAGAAGGAGCAGGAGAAACAGTATGTGATGGACTGACCACAACCGCCATTCCCCATCCCCCTGGACAGCTCAGGGGAGGTAGAGAAAAGTGGGAGTATATTTGAGCCTGTGAAGATGGGAGGGATGAGGGGAAGGTGTTTTAAGGTTTGATGTTAGTTTTCTTTTTACTCTGATTTGATTGGTGATAAATAAAATCAATTTTTTTTTTTTTCACAAGCTGAGTCTGTTTTGCCTGTGGCAGTAATTGCTGAATGATCTCTCCCTGACCTTATTTTGGGCCACAAGCCTCTCATTCTATTTTCTTTCCCCTTTCCAGCTGAAGAGGGGGAGTGATAGAGTGGCTTGCTTGGCACCTGGCCACCAACCAAGGTCAACCCACCATAACAGGTGTGCTTCAAGTGAGAAACTTAATCTTAGTAGGGATAGAATTGTAGCATGATAAGGTAGAATCACAGAATGGTTTG
>NW_010236342.1:0-27663 GCF_000690775.1 Eurypyga helias
GGAGGGCCGAGGGGACATGTCGGCCGGGGCGGTCTCGGCCCCTCGGGAACGCCGGCACTGCACGCAGGCTGATTCCCTCGGGAGCCATGGGAGTATCGCACTCCTGGCTCCTTCTCCGTTCAGGGCGGCTCTGCTGGAACAGGAACTGATGCCTGCTCAGCCGTCATCTAAAATCTCTGTTCTCTAACTAGGAGCAAAACGACAGGAAAAGAATTCCGTGCCCGCTCGATCCAAAACAGTTAAGTTAACGAAAACGTGTTTTCCCATTCTCTGTCAGAGCTCGCACGATAAACGCTGTTCCTTACTCTCCTTTCCATTTGGATTTCAGCACTGTCTACGAGGATCAACTGCAGAAGCATTTGAAAAAGTGTAACTCAAGGGAGAAGCCAAAGCCAGTGAGTGCCATATTGGTTCACACTGCTCCCCGTGGCTCCAGCACCCTGCACTCCGCGGCTCCGTCCAGCACCCTGTGCTGGCAGCTGCTCTGCAGGGCCCAGGTCTCGGCGGGCGCTGCAGCAAGAACAGCATGGACACTGAAAGGATCAGAGAATCCCAGAATAGTTTGGGTTGGAAGGGACCTTAAAGACCATCCAGTTCCAACCCCCTGCCACGGGCAGGGACACCTTCCACTAGACCAGGTTGCTCCAAGCCTCATCCAGCCTGGCCTTGGACACTTCCAGGGATGGGGCATCCACAGCTTCTCTGGGCAACCTGTCCCAGTGCCTCCCCACCCTCTCCGGGAAGAACTTCTGATGATCAATCTCAATCTCCCTCTTTCTGTTTAAACCCGTTACCCCTTGTCCTGTCACTCCCTGCCCTTGGGAAGTGTCCCCCCCCCAGCTTCCTTGTAATCCTCCCAGGCACTGGAAGGGGCTCTGAGGTCTCCCTGGAGCTTCCCTTCTCCAGGGTGAACACCCCAACTCTCGCAGCTTTAAGTTCACCGTCCGGCCCCCTCACCCCCTGTGCCCCCTGCGCTGTGGTGCAGCTGTTCAGTTCTCTTAGGCACAAATGCGATTGCTGAATCCGCTTTTCTCAGAAACGTTCCCTAGGAATCGTCCCTGCCGATGCCATCTGTTGCAGAGGCTTGGTGAGAGCTTGTCCTTGGAAAGCAAAAGGAGCAGGGAGGGTCTAGGAACTGTGCTTTTTGCTTCCTGGTAATTAACAGCACGGGGTCTCTTTTCCTTTTTAAAGGTCTACTTCGTACCAGACATTAATGCAGGTTTCAGTGATGGAACAGAAATACCAGAAGAGCAGGTGAGTACCTTGGTTTGTTCTAAAGCTCCATCCCTCTGCAGCATGTGGCAGTTTATGGTATGACAAAAGAACGAGCAGAAACAAAAGGTGTTTACGGGTGGTGCTTTTTTCCCTCAAAAAGGTACCTATCTCTGCTTTATCCAAAGAAGAGCTGGAGAACTTAATTATCAAGCTGAAAAACGCATGTAAGGGTGAGTTTACTTAGTGCTGAAAATAAAGTGGTTTAAATTTGATTATTTCATTGTTGTCGTTAGAGACATATGAAAACTGAGACCTTTGGCACTAAACACTCCTGAAGTAATCATCGTCCAGGACGGTGATCTCAACCAGGACCCACCCCTGACAGTCTCTTCTCATGCAGGCCTGGAACTTCGCCTTGAGGAACAAATACTGTCCCACCAGGCTTTGCAGGAAGCCCTGAATGACCCACGGAATGGGGAATCCACTTTCAAACACTTGAAGCAACAGGTACAGGCACTGCCTTACTAACAGCCGTGGGTGATCCTAAGGGCGTGGAATTCTGCTGCTGAGAACTGGAGCCGCTATGTGTGCGTGGTGCTGGTCACTGCAGAGAGAGGAACTCTGCTCTGCAGCCAGCAGCGCACCCACCCTCGGCGTGGCTTGGCTCGGCGCTGGTCACAGTTCACTGGCACGCTGAAACATGTTACGAGTGTTTTGGTGGTCTTGTCAATTTTTACTTACTTCATATTAACTCCCGAGCTAGAAACAAGGTAAAATGTCGTATTTGCCAACAGGTAAAACGCATATTTTACTTTTGCTGTAAGAGCTGGTCCTAGATTTCCTGGCTGTGTAACTAGTGCATAGGAGGGACCATAGAGCCTGAGCTTACCACCTGCCCGTTCCATGTCTATTGAACAGCAGAGAGATGGATTGCAGACTGTAGCAAAATGGAAAGTTTTGGGAAGAAAATGTTGAAGTGAGAAACATCTGTTTTCTGTACATTTCTCGTGCTCTGCTGCCCCTCCCCATGCGCTACAAGATGTTAGCTGCAGCAGAGGGAGGGCTCTGCAGACACTGATGCTTCTCAGCAGATCCAGTACAGCTCCCGTATTTTGGATGGCCACTTGGAGAATTAGCAGAGAACAGTATTATAGCGTGTGCCTGATCCCAAAAATCCATTCCAAAAACTTCGGGGTGGAGGTCTGTGTGCAGTGAAGAAGGGCAGGGGGCTGCTGACTGGCCAGAATTTACAGTCCCTTTCCTCTGTACACATGGCATCTTTTCCCAGTTCCCTCATGGAAGGGGAGACTGTAAACACTCTAGCACAGCTTGGAGAAACGATCAGTTGTCCATCAGGCATCGCAGTACCCAGTAGATCGGTTTGCTGGGGTTGTAAATAATGATGTTTGTAGGCTTCTATTTTAGGTAACATGGAAAAACTACGTTTACTTGGTCCCGGAAGATGTTTTGTTGAGTTCGGAGCTGGCCGAGGAAAGCTGTCCCACTGGGTGGATGTTGCCTTAGAGAACGTGGAAGACGTTCAGTTTTTGCTCGTAGAAAGGGCAACTACAAGACACAAGGTGAGAGGGGCAGGGTCACCCGAGCAGCGTGTCGTTAACCGGCTCTCCGTGGAGCTGTCGGTAGTTGCCATTAGGGTTAGAGTAACATAAAGCCTTTGAATCACTGGAAGTTTTGGGAATGTGACTGCGACATTCCAGACTTGGCTGACAGCAGATTTGTTAGGAAAAAGAGCTGGTGTGCGGCGTGGGATATGTGCAGATCGGGAGCAGGCAGGAAAACACCCGGCACTGCCCCCTGAGCACAGTGCCAGCGATCAGCAGGCAGCCCTGCAACCATCTCCTTCTGTTACAGGTGGACGCAAAACACAGAGATTCCGTATTTGAGAGGCTTCGAGTCGATATTCAGCACTTATGTTTGAGTAAGTTTCTTCTTGGCCTGAGCAACGCTGGAGTAGGGGCTTAATCTCACATTTTGCCTCTCGGAGTTCAGGTCAGTTTGTATGTGGCGGCTTCAGTGGGCTCGGCCTTGACGATACTCCAGCGGCTGCGTGGGCACATCAGCGCTGCGCGTAGCTGTGTGCATACGTGTGTGTGCGTGTGCGCCTGCACCGAACGGGGGTCTAACGTTTCCTGCTTTTTGTAGACTTGCAGGGCATGGTTAGAGGTGGCACCACCAAACCACTTGGAAGGGGTTTGGGAACCTGTGGGTTAAGCAGCCCTGCACTGCTTGTTGTCGGTGTGCGGAGCGGAGCAGGGCACGCGCTGTGCGTGTCGCGGGAACGCCTGTCGCGCGTTCACGTCGCGTTTACCTCCCGTAGGCAGCATGGAAACGCTGACAGGCTTCAGTAGGTAAAGGCAGCGATCTTCACATAAATGCAACATCCTGTATTTCTAGTACTGCGTTTTACTGAAAGGCAGGGAATTTCTGTCACTGTTTAGTGGGAGCTGATCCCTGGGCACAGATCATCCTGTTAAGGGAAAGACGAGGGTACCAGTGTTCTCTGGTGATCACTGTACTGCTGTCGTGCTGCTTCAGAACAGCACGGAAATGCCTCCTTTGCCTCTGGACGAGGGTGAGTTGTTTGAGGAGAAGAATGTGCCTCTCGGCCACTGCCCCCGATTCTCCTCATTTGTGTTAGAACGAGATCGTCCTGTTGACAGCTCGTAACCACGTGCGCAGGTCACTCTGGAGCAGGGGGGAACCTCTCTTCGCTTCTGAAGTGGGCTGGAATTAGGTTGTCCAGGGGAAACGCTGCTCCAACCGCAGTAATAGAGGTTCCGGGGTTGTTGTGGATTGTGTGTGTTTCTTTTTTCCCCCCTCCAGGTAAGGTACCTGTTTTGGAGGAGAAGAAACTGCCAGTGGTGGGAATTGGGAAGCATTTGTGCGGTGCTGCAACAGGTACGAACAATGTGTGTGAACTGCAGGGAGTCAGGATGCTCAGTCTTAACAGCCGGAACGGACTCGTCTTCCAAACTGTCCTTCTAGGCTTTTCGTGCACTCTCACCCCTTGCTGGTGGCGGCTGCAGTCGTGTTCCAGCTGCTGGCTGCAGTGCAGTAGTAAATGGGCTGCGTCTGGCAGAGTAAAACCGTCCTTGTTTTGGGTAGAGCAGCATGAAGAGCAGAGCCTGCGGCGCACATCACGTCTCTGTAAGCTCTTCCCAGCGTCCTTTCGTTAACACGTCGCCTCTGCCCCCATACGTGTTCAGCCAGTGCACACGGTATATCCCAGGCAGAGAAATGAGAATGACGTTTCAGTCCTGACGGGTTCCAGCCAATTCACGTGCCCTGATGTTCTGTGTCCGCTGAGGGATGTCTCCGGTGTGACACCCAGACAGGTGCTGTTAGAGGTGACCCAGTTAAACGTCCGAGATGCGCACATGCACATTCAGTAGATGCTGCCCTCGATGCCAGACTTGCAGAGCAAGCGCTTGCCTGTTTCACGGGGCGGCGAGCCTCCTGCGACGTGCCAGCTCTACACAAGGGAATCTGAAATGCGCCGGTTAACGGTCAAGAGAATGAGCCCTTAGTCACTCTGGGGGTCTCGTGATGTTCATTTGGCACTTCAGGGTTTTCAAAGCATGCTTAGAACTGTTAGTTATAATGCTTTTTGGCTCAGCTGGTGACATAGACTCCTATTTTTCTGCGTGGGAAGTACGTTCCCAGCCATGACAGCTGGAATAAATGCTGGCATGGTGTTCATCACCGGTTTTGGGGCGGTGCGTCTGTTTTTTTCCCAGATCTCGCTTTGAGATGCTTGGTGGAGAGTTACACAACGTGCTGTGATGGAGAGAGCGAAGAGCCGGCACCCAAACGCTGTCGGAAGGATGAAGCAGATGTGGCTTCCAACGATTCTGCTGACAGCAGGAGGAACAAAGCCAGCTGCGTGCCTGTAGCTGGAATTGTCATCACGCTGTGCTGCCACCACAAGTGCGACTGGACGCATTACGTGGGCAGAGAGTTCTTCCAAACGGCAGGACTCGGAGCAGAAGAGTTCCATTATTTTCAGAGAATGAGTAGCTGGGCCACTTGTGGCATGAGAGGAGCCGCAGCCTCTGGAAGCGAGGACCCAGCTGACGGCAGAGAGCAGGAGTGCAGCCGGACAGCGCATGCTTCCCACGGGTAGGTCTGGGTTTCTAGCAAATGGACTCCTGCCCGGGAGCCAAGTCTGTATTGTGGGGTATGAAATGGTTTTGGGTCCTCAAAATGCCTCATTTACTGAGCATTTTAATTACTGAATTTATAGAAATAATCTACTTGAAAACTAGAGTTTTCATGGACGGACGTTTCCCATTTCAAGTCACGCTTGCCTGAACTGCAGTGAGCTTGCAGTGACCTCGGCGGTTGCCGAGTTTAACTGCTCGTGTTCATCAACACGACTGTTCTCCCGCCACCTCTTCCTTCTTTCCCTCTTTGTGACACCAGGACACTCGCTGCGGAGGAGCGGAAGGAGCTCGGTCGCCTCTGCAAACTGCTGATTGATCACGGACGGGTCGAGTATTTACAGCGCCGAGGGTACACGGCTGTGCTGCAGTACTACACGGAGCCTGCCGTGTCCTTGGAGAACGTCCTGCTGACAGCTGTCCCACGTCCATCTTTCATACCAGAGCCAGCCTCGTGACTGCAGGCGGATTGGGAACCCGTAGGAAATACACACCTCTAACACAGCTGGATTTGTTTTAAAATGCTTACAAAAAGACGGTTTTAGTCTTTCCTGCATCCAGGAAAAGGTCTGGTACGTCCCAGTTTCACTGGGAATTACAGATATGCAAACTAGTTCTCATCAGTGGAAAAATAAAATCCTTAAGAATATCCAAAACCTGTTGTATGCCTCGCTGTTAGGAAGAAAGGAACCTGGTGCCTTCTTCAGCCCCCGTTCCATTCTTTAATCACTGGCATTTGTGACAGGAGAAGGACCAGCACAACTTCCCAGATTTCCTGAAAGACAGGGGGTTAAAGTAAGAGACATTAGGGCACTTTGTTTTCCCTGTGATGTTCCTCTCAACTGCTGGAGCAGGCCTAGGCGCTTCCCTCAGCCCAGGCTGCTGGGGGAATTGCAAGGAAGACCGTTTCTTTGTGAACTGTCAGCGTGACAGATTTCTGCCCATTTGATTATTCCTGCATGGAACACGCAGGAAAAGCTGGTTCAGCCCCCACCGAGAGCAGTTCAGTCCTTCTGGAGCCTTTGCGGTAGTGGGAATGAAGACCAGAACGTGTTACAGCTGCAGCAGAGGAAGCTCTCGCTGCAAGTACCCGCTGCCCCCTGCTCGCAAGGGCCGCGTCTGGGCTCCTCCCGTGACCGTCGGGCTGTCACCCGCGAGACTCCTCACGGCATTTTCTGTCGCGGGGAGGTAGCAATGGGGCAGAATCACGGGACTGTTCTGGTTACGTGACTGGGTTCCCTGTCGGGGGAAGCAGGTGGTGAGGAACACGCTCAGCGGGTGTTGAGAATTCCCTCTCACGTTGCTGTGTGGGCTCGGGGGCATCTCCCAACACCTTTCCTTGGCAGACCCCAGCGGGACAACAGCAGAATGGGGAAAGGGGAGTGTCGGGAGCCAGACAGCGCCGAAAGGCGCACCGTTTAGCCCAACTTTCTTACATCCCGTTCACCCTTCCCTTCCTCACTGTATCCCAGAGGGATCAGTGTCCGGAAGAATACCGTACCTGCTCTCCTGAGCGACTCCTGGATATATGTGAGCATGAACTCAACGCCGAACATCTCCCGTTGCTCCTCCTCTTCCGTCTCCTCACACGGAGGGAGTGTCACCTCCAACTCCAGGGGGTTGTCTCTGAAGTTGACAAACCTGACGGTTCCCCACAAAAGGTTAAACAGGTTTTGTCCAGGGAGAGCCACACCTCTGGAGTGAAGATGCCTCCAACAGCCCTTTGAGCAGGGCGAGTTGTCTGACACTAAACCCACCACCGTGTCAGGAGCGTGAAGGAACCTAAGCCAAGGGGATGCCTTATACTAACAGCAGCTGGTTGTGGTGGGGGAAAACACCGCAGGCCTCGTCACTGTCTTCACGTTTTCACCCGTCAACCCTACCGAGCCTCCACGCAGAGAAGAGGGGCTGAGCGCCAGAGTGCCAACGTCTGCACCCTCCCAGCCTCACCAGGCAACGGCCAGCCCTGTCCCCATCCCCTCTGGCCTGGGTCCATCCCTGGGCCTATGCCTGGGCATCTCTGCTCAAAGAGGCGCTGCCTCTTCCAACATGCCTGAAAACAGGAACTGTCCCGCCAGGTTAGATGTGGTTTACTTGAACTAGCATTCTCTCTCTAGTGTGGCCAGCATCCTGTCATCCCAACAGAAATGCAGACGGCTGGGAAGTTCCTGTCACAGTACGGAAAACTGTACTGCCAGTTCTACCCATTAAAGTTTTGCCTTCGTTCTCCAGCATGTTCCAGATCAAGTCCAGGAGCGTTTCACCTGTACCCTTACACCTGATCCTTTCCATGTCATTCCGAATGCTTGACTTCTCAGTGCCAGAGTTCTACTTTCTGCCACTTTTGTGCTTCTTACACACTACTCCTCCTAGCTCTTGGCTTCGGAGCACGATACCAACGCCCAGGTAGGAGTGGACATTGGGACCGTTCCGAAACGAGGCGATGCCTCACCGCCTCCTTCCGCACTGGGACTGTCACTCCCTCAGCTGAGCTGTGTGACACAAAGCTTTCTGGACCACATCCTCACGTGCTGCATGTGGGATCGTGCTGATCTACACGGCCCCGTGTCCACACGTACAACGGGGACGCCTTTCCTACTGCCTTAGCACCACACTACAACTCAGGAGGCTTTAAAATGGCTCTTTCAGTGTTGTCATTTATATTTCTGTTGCTTTTCTCACCTCAGATTTGTCATGTCCTTCATACAAACTGGAATATGCTTCAGCTTATTGTTGCTGAGAACAAGGGTACTAAGATTTTTCATGTTACCAATGGTTTCTGGCAAAAAGCTTATCTCGTTCCTTTGGAGCCACAAAGTGTGGAGATTTTCCATTCTGTAAAATAGGTATTTGCACAAATACTTAGAAAATTGATCTTCTCAATCATTAATATGAAGCAATTGATCCATTTTTACAGCCACATAAAAATACAACTCCTCAAAGAAAACCCCACACCTGACCACTAGTCGCAAATGCCACCGTCAAGGAATGTTTGACAGTCGATACTGAACTGAGGGACTGGATTATTCCAGCTCATCCGAAATACCGTGTTAGGACTGATAAATCTGAAGTTTGCAGTGAGGTTAACACTAAAAGAACACTGCTAAGTAGGATTTAACAATTAGCATCCCAGGGCAGTGAGCTTCACTTACCTGTCGATTGCCTCAGGAAGCTCCTGGAGTTTATTCCCCCCCATATCCAACCACTCGAGGCTGGGCATGTCAAGAAGAGCTGGCGGGATGGCAGCGAACTGATTCATGCACAGATCTATGTGTGAAAGCTTCTTCAAGCCACTGAGCTGAAAAGAGAGGGAGATGCAACAGGCGTTTGTGCAGCCATTCGTACCGCAGCGCTGGAACGCCGCTGCCTGGAAAGAGACAGTTTCAAACAGCACAATGCATTGCGAACGCAGGACGGGCCTGGCGTTACATCAGCTGATCTCACCCAACAACCACTGCTCTCCCTCGCAGGCCGGAGGTTTGGGACTGATCTGGCAGAAGAATGGTGTCTCCCACCTCGTAGCGAGTGCCCTAACCCGGGGAAGCGACAGCACAGACACACCCCACGCCTTGAGAAAAAGAATTTTAAAGACAGCCCTGTCCTCAGCATCTCATTCTTGGCGGTGTTTCTCCATGCAACACCTTTCTTCATCAACCAAATACTTCCATTGTTATGGATCAAACTGCACGGACTGCGTTTTGGAGAGAGCCGAGACACTGTCCGTGCTGGGAGGTCTGTTACTGGGGGAAGACATCGTAAACCGAGCCATAGCATCGCTCAATATTGCAACACCGAAGTCCCCTGGTGAGTCAGGCCTTCGGGGGCTTTTACAACGCTCAGGTGGCGCAGAGATGTTTCACTGCAATCCTGGTCCAACGGTCTGAACACCGAATGCTGCCCGAGCACGGACAGCCAGAGCTGCACGGTGTTGGCAGCACCGCAGTCTCCACGGGACCGCCCGCCTGTTTGCTACGAGCCGTCACTCTACACCATGTGACCTGTATCCACATAGATTTGGTACATTCTGGGTTCTGAGGGAGAGTGTATGGTTTCATTTGAAGCACTGTCGTTAGGGACGGCTGCTCAGACTCAGTTTTGCAAGGCACCGATTGCTCTCAACCACTGCCTGGTCACAGAACTCCTGTTCACATGCGTTTCTGGGGAGTAGTTGTGACATCAGAGTATCAAAGCAAACCTGAAAACACGGAGCGCGACGTTTAATGATAATGGTTTGGGGACAAATTCAAAACATGCATTAAAAACCCAACAGCCTGTCCAAACCTGAGGAGGAAGATCGCAGATGCTCCTGTTGACAGCCAGCTCCAACCTCTCCAGGCTGGTGCAGTTACTTATTTCCTTGGGAACAGACCTGATCCTGTTGTAGCTGAGAAGCAGCTCCTGCAGGCCTGTCAACTGGCCTGTGGAGAGCACAAATGAGAAAGGCCAAGTGTTAGGTTCATGCTGTCTGAAATAGGGTATCGCGGGTCCTGGGTGACCCTTAGTGTTACGGAAGCGCTCTGTGTTCTCACAACAGAGGTTCACTGGAACAGTGGGACACTGGGACTCTAGTACAAAACTGCACTCCAGCTGCGTGCTACAGAAACCCCAACAAACCCATGAGCACAGGCTCGCGTGCTGTGGGCTCCCACCCCAAGGCTCTTCTTCAGCACTTTTCTGGCTGCGTTCTGACGTGCATCTGCTGCCTTCTCATGGGGAGCTTTCGTACGCACTTGTTACCGGGCAGGGAGCGACAGGACAAGGGGCAACGGGTTTAAACAGAAAGAGGAAAATTGAACATCAGGAAGATATTCTTCCCGGAGAGGGTGGTGAGGCACTGGGACAGATTGCCCAGAGCAGCTGTGGAGGCCCCATCCCTGGAAGTGTCCAAGGCCAGGCTGGATGAGGCTTGGAGCAACCTGGTCTAGTGAAAGGTGTCCCTGCCCATGGCAGGGGGTGGGACTGGGTGGGCTTTGGGGTCCCTTCCCACCCAAACCATTCTGGGACTCCATGATATGTCTCCTCCCTCTGGCCATTTTTTGTAATTTCTAGGGAATCCATGGTTCCAAGCTCTCGCCCTCACTGTCAGACTCACATCGCCTGTTTGCTAACTGCCCAGGTAGGCAAAATGCACACAAACGGCACGTCTGTGTAAGATTCACTTTCTTAGACAAGCAGCTCAGAACAGAAGGCAGAGCTCACCAATTTCTTTAGGGACACTTTCGATTGAGTTTCGGGACAGATCCAGAACAACCAGGCTCTGAAATCTTCCAATGAACGAAGGGATTTTCTGCAAACTAGTTCTGTGAAGCTGCCATTCCTGGAGATGGACGAGTTTCAGTAGGCACGAAGGAAGTGTCTGAGACCAGAAATACGAACCAGAAGAAATTCAGCTCAGCATACGATGAGCATACAGCCTCAGGTGGAAGTTGCATTTGAAAGAGTAACAGTCTTGGGATTTAAAAATAAACAAAAGGAAAAAGAAGAAAACTTTCCCTTTCCTCCACCTATTGCTGCAGCATCCCAAAATGAACACCCTTGATGTGGGGCATCCTGACCCCAGAGTAAACCTGCCCCCTTTTGCTCCCAGGGTTGAGATCCCTGTGCTACTGTCACTGCTTGAACAGCCTGGGATCGCTTTGCTTTGATTTTTTGTAGACAAAGTCAACAGAGGATGGAACTGCTCTGAATTGTTCTCACATTTCCACGGTGATCTGAACTGTATTGCCCGTTCTGTTAAAAACAGCAAGCCCCTGTGAGCAGAAGAGCTGAGGGACAGAAAATGCACAGTCTGCAGGCTGGGAGTTGGAGCCAGGATGGCTGCAGGCAGCTTCATGCTCTGGCCCTGGCAGGGGCTGATCCTGATACTATTATACATACAACAGTATTCTGGGAATCTACCGGCTCATTTTCACCCTTAGAAAGTGAACAGCTGGAATAAATACCTTCATGCACCTAAACACAGAGGGTTTCCACCTCGGTATTTTTCAGTAGTTCTGGTGTGTTAATGTGAAATGGAGATTTAGTGATTAAACTGCTAATTTCCTCATGTATAAAGCCTTTGGGCTACCATTTTGCAGAGCAATGTTTCATATTCAGGACTAAAAAGGATCACTTGCTACTTCACAGCAGCGTGCCTGAGCTCGCTGTTAGCAAGCACACCGCCAGCACTCCGCAGGTTAAGAATAAATAGCACAGCTCTGAGCGCCAAGTTGTAAACAGCAGTTTTCTAATGCATCACTCATTCAACCCAAGTACCATGAATTCCCATCCACACTACCTTCCATTCTTCTTCCTCTATCCTTAAAATTGCTCTTCCATCTTCATGAATGACTTTTTCTTTGAGCCTGGCTAAGGCCGCTCTCTCTTCCCAGACAAGCAGTAGCCTACGAGGGGAAAGAAGCTGTCAGTGGTGTGACAACGACAGGCAGTGAGTATCATCACTGTTTCCTGGAGCGGAGACAGCAGCCTTTCTGGATGTCGAACAACATCCACTGCACCTGGCTGCTAAGTGCGCCATCAGTCTGAGGGAGGAGAAGAACGTTAATGTTTGCTGCGGGCATTTGCAGGATTCTGTTTCTGTCAGAAGAGCGAAGCACTCTGTTCGCTTTCCGCGTGCTGCAGTGGGGCAACAGAACATAAAGCCATGTGCAATCCCATTCCGAAGCCACTGATTTTGAAGTGGTCTCCCGAAAGGAAAGCCCTCGGTTCCACCACGTGTAAATGCAATCGAAACAGGTCCATCACCTAGGGACGATTTCAGCTTCGCTGCCGAGGGGACTTACACCACACCTGTGAAAATCAGGCCAATGCTTTCTTTTTCCATGACAGCGCTGGAATTTCTCATTCCATTTCAAACACCTGACAGATTAGGAAGGTTCCAGAAAGAGAACACTGAACTGCTTCACATTCATGAAACTGCTGGCCAGACAGATCCCAAGCAACCCTCTCCGTGCCGCCTCGGAGAAGCAAGCGTAACGCGGGAAGTTTGAACACCCACACCCTGAACTGAGGAGGTTTAGCATCTGTGCTAATGGTTTTGTCACAGGACACAATTCTTGGTCTGACCTGACCATCTTGTTCAATTCCAACCCGCCGGAATGCTGCTGGAGTACCGACTGAAGAATTAGACTCTCTGTAAGCCTGGAAAGACCAACTGTAGCTTTCCACAGTTACTCCAGCTTTTCGCATAGGAGAGACCAAAATCTACCTACCTGCCCGCAGACCTCTGCCTGAACTCCTTTTCTTTCTGTAATTCTTCATTTATCTTGTGTATTCTCACTTCCCAAAGGGTCTTCACAGCAGAGAACGTCCCAGCGCAAACTGCCGTCTCAGTCATGATCCTCGCATGCCGGGATTCGCTCACAGGGACCCGACTGCGCGTTTCGGGCTCGACGCAGCAGCGCGTGCAGCAGCCGCTCGACGGGGACAGTGACACGGAAGTGAAACCGCTGCGATACCTGCTCGATGACAGCATTAATTCTGTTAATGGTAAAACTCTGTCAGTTCTGCACCACTGCCTTCCCTTTACCGAAGCTGGGGAACTGCACCGAGTTACGTGTTCTTGCAATACAAAACGGTGTTCCTGCAGTCTCCACACCCGCAGCAGCGAACAACTGCTCCTCCGCCTTCCATCAGTGGCGGGCTGAGAACTGACCACAGTTACGAAATGCAGAAATGAGCATCCGTTCCCCTCCCAGGAAGAAATTACGCTGCTACCTGCAACTTAAGGCAGTTAAATTCTGGCAGCTGCATCCTGGCATTATTGCAGTCGTTTGGAAAAGGTGGGGTTTTAGGGATGAACTGCAGCCAGGATACTGGTGTCCAGGTAAGCGCAGCGGGCCAAGCCGTGCCAGCAGCCACATACCTGAATGCTCCCTTTCAAACTCCTCCCAGTACTGGCAGCAACAAGGAAGAAAAACATCGTGCGTATCCAGTCAAACTGAAAAAGCGAGGATAACTTTCTTCCCAACAAGCAGGCAGGTAACACAGAGGAATGCCCGGTCTTTTCACACACGTGTTTCCCCACAGTCTCTTTCAGAGCAATCCCTTTATCACATTTACTCCGTTACAAGGCTGCGCGGCGTTGGCAGACCCCCGAGGCCTCGTGAATGCTCCCGGGTGCAAACAGCCAGTCATGTTTACGTCTTTTGCTGACAGAGTTACGTGTAAAGCCTGACTGCGCGGAAACCGCTGAGTTAACACGGCGTAGGCAGGCCAAGAAGAAACATCAATTGCCAGGACTGCAAACATGGTGTAAAATCAAATTACACAAGCGACAGCCCTGGCGTTGGACAATGCACTCTGGCACTTGGATTCCTAAACAGGGATTGGGGTTTTTTCCTGTAGAAAGGATTGTACCCTCCCCTCCCCCACATAACTGTGGTCACATTCATAGTTTGAAGGATGAACGTCAGTGGCCCCCACGGTAACGCTCTTACCATTCCTCATCCCAATCCCAACAGCAATGACCAAGACACGGTGTGAGGGTTTTGCTCGGATTAGTGGCTCACAATTCCAAAGTGAATTCTCAAGCGTGGCTGCAAAACAGCCCCAGATTTACTGCCAAGGAGTCACATCTCCCAGCAACTTCACCTCCAAAGAATCGAACAGCTTACCTCAACCTCCTGGTGTTTTCAAGGATTTGCTGTGACCTGCGGCTTCCTGGGCAAGTGCCCAGAGGAACCACCAGCCCGGCGTGTAGCCCCAGCCCCCGCAGCCCCAGTGCAACGCCAGGCTGCTTCTAATTTTAGCCACGCTGAGAATAGAAGGTATCACATGAGGCCCTTCTGCAGCCTCCCAGGCACCTGCCGCCCCCCGCCCCATCTCCCCATTCGCTGAACACAAGGGACTCGGAGCCCCTGGGCTCCACGTCACAAACCATGAACAAGGCGAATCGTTACGCTCCGCAGTGACAAATATGCTCGTTTTGAACTCAGAACGACGCTTGACACCAGTAACGTTCCTCTGCAAGACAACGGAGCTTCAAAGCGCTCTCAAACAGCAGTGTTGACTAACTACTCCTAGGAGGAGTATTCCATCGTGAGTATTTCACACACTGCTTGGGCCCATGCTTAAGAATTCTCCTGTTGGAGGATTTTAGTGCAAACGTAACAGCCCGGACAGAAAAGTAACCCTTGCCAGGATGTGCCCAGGGGTTACTACTGCCCCTTTTCATGAGACTTTTTTAATAGTCTCTTTCTTCGAAGAGCCCAGGGGAAAGATGAAGAAGAACAACTGCCAGAAGCTTCTCCTCCAACCCAGGGGCAAGAGGGAGACGGCGGTCACGACAGGTCACTACTTGAGGTAGAAGCCGTAAAACCAGGTGATTGCAACCAGTCCTGGCACTGGAGTATAAAACGCGAAGATGAAATTTTAGAAATACCTGTCACGTGGTTATAACCCTCTGTCAGGAGTACTTTATCCTCACGATCAGCCTTGGATTCCAGCATTACCACTTACAACTTTACAGCCACGCGAAGCCTCCCCGGTGACTGACCTCAGGACTAGCACCTGCCTCGAAGCGCACCGACCGACGCAGCTTCAGCCCCCGCAGCGCCTCTGCCTTTTCACCAAACGCTGTGCGAAAGCCAGCATGACCCGGCAGGCTCTGGGGGAGGGGTACTTCCCCTTCCAGCCTGGGTCCGGATTCAATCCCCACAGTGCGTTCTGACTGAAGTTTTCTCTCGATCTAAAAAGTCGTAACTGAGACCTCAAGCACTCAATTTCCTCCTCCACACGAGACAGACAGTTAGAGCTGTGAAAAACCAACCTTCTCTTTGGAGTTCTGAGAGACAATGCCATTTCAGGTCCCTTGTGCGAGCAGAATTATTCTCTCTCAAGTATTTCACATCACTTCACCCCTTTCTATCACACACTCCTACTTCCTCGACGCGTTTGCCCACGGCCAACAGGTCAAGAGAGGGTACTGCCGAGAGGGAGCCCTTACCACCCCGCCAGGCTGTGTCCTTACGGTGCTTGCCGGTGCGGTACGTTCTTGGAGGGATGCCGAAACGGAGCTTTGGGTCCCCTGTACAGGATCGCCTGCGTACAAGTCACAGACAGAAGCAGAATTACTACAACTCTTGGTGGCTGTATTTTTTATTAGGAATAAATAAACCTGGGAAGAGTGACGCAGGCGATGGGCACAGCGCATTAGCCAAACGCTGCGAGAAATGACCTGTATGTAGAAGCCCCTTCGAGCAAAGGGACATCAAACAGCACCTTACGGGTACGCCCTGGGCTCCCCCGCCGCCAGCCTCCCCCTTGCTCAGCCCCACCATCCCCATGGCACGTTCTACCGGTACCTCCTGTCGCTCCCCTTCGCAGCTGAACCCAACAGACAACCCTGGTCTCCGACCATGGAGAACGCTCCCAGAGAGGCAGTTTGGGGTATCTGTCAGGAGTAAATGTCCGTTTGTGCCTCACAAACTCCTTTTTAAGGCCATGTAACTGTCTTTTCTTGTGTCTGCAAGTGACGTTTCTAGAGGGGATTTACATCCAACGGTTTTCTTCGTATCCCCAGTGCAATGCTCGCCCATGGGTCAGTGTTCAGGCATCAACCCGAACCCCCTCCTCACATGTCTCTTGTCTGAGTTGAAGGAGTCCTTATTTCACATTCTACATTTCAGTGTCAATTCTTTGATGTATGTGATTAGCCTGTTGAATTTGAGCATCTGAACATCAGTATCACCAGGCGATGCAGGCTTTTTGAACACCACCCGCTCCCCCTCAGCCTCACCCAGTCACACAGCAACAAATGAGATCCCTTTTTTGCCCCTCTCTTTTTTTAACAGACAGATCCTGCCTATAAAAACCAAAAATGACTGGAAAGTACTTTAGGACTGTAACTAGTTCCCGCCTATAAAACCACAGGATGTTCTAGGAGCGTTAAGGACCCAACAGCCATCAGTAAAGGTTGTCAGTAAGTATGGCAATAAACATGACCCCTTCATCCAGCATTTGGTGAAGAGTGCCTGTGCAAGTCATTGCCAGGAAAAAGTGGACTGGAGAGGTTTGCTCAAACAACAAAAAGCTCTCTGGACGTCTTACCGCAGAAGCATAAGAGGCATTTTATTTGTATATGATTTTTGCATACCTTCTGTTGGGAATTTGGGTATTAGTTGTTAAAATAAATGTACGTGTCCGAGGAGGAACTACGAGTATCTCCCTGCAAAGCAGGTTAATCAGCTCATGAATGCGGCCGACGGTACATCGGTGTAATTCAGCCACACCAGCCACACAACCGTCTGTGCCACAGAAGGCAAAGACATGCCACCACCGTACTCTGAATGCACCCCGGGACCTATCCAGTTCGACAGTCAGCTGCAGAAGACATTACGGCATTAATTAAGAGAAGTAACAGCTAATTGACAGACTGATACCAGCTGCTGAGAACTTTCAACCACATGAAATTATTAGATGATGTGAGTAGCAAAGGGCACATGCTAGCAGAGCCAGCCGTCTAATCCGCAGTTTAAAGGCATATTCCGGAGAGGTTTCCGTTATTTAAGGTCTAGCAGCATGGAAGCAGGGTTCTCCAAGTAAGATTTCCACAAGTTGGAAAAGCGGGCCATCGTAGCTCCGTCGATGATGCGGTGATCAGCTGACCAGCTCACATTCATTATCTGGGCCCTATATACTTCACCTTTTCCATTAAATCGAGGAAGAACCTAAAATCAGAGGAAGGAAAAAACAAAAAAACCCTTCATTAGCAAATCTTTATTTTTTTACTGTTAGTTTGTTAATTGAATGTAAACATTTTGCTAAATCGGACCCACAGCAGCAGCGTCACCCAAAAACCCAACGACCTCCCCACTGCTGTCTGTGCTGCAGGTCAGGATATATTGTAAAGCTCAAAACCCACAGCCATATCCTGCTTCCACCACCACGGAAACACTGAAGTAGTGGAAACCTCCCTTGACTCGGACGATTCTTCCTGAATGGTTTACTGCCCTGTTAGTGCTCAAAATGAGTTTCCCAAAAGGCGCACAGGGCGAAGACAGAAAAGGGGTTTTGGATTAGTTCGGCTTTCCAGCACTCATCCAACTGTCTGTACTGAAGAATTAAAGCCTGACACTCAGGAAACATGGAACTGCCTCCACCATGCAGTGTTCTGTAGGGGTTCAGCTGTCTGGCTCCTGAAAGGAGACTTCATCATCAGGATTATACTTTTAGCCTTGTTTTCTCCTTCATGACATTAAAAATGCTCCCGCCATGCTGCAAAACGTGTAAAAAATACATTCAGGCTGTTTCTTACTAAGCCAACGGCCAAACAGGGATGGGGGTGAAGGATTTTGGAACCAAATCTGAACCTCTGGCATAAAAACCGTCTACTTAAACATCTGGTATCTCTGCACAGTCACCAAAAGCACCACAAAACCTCTCAACCACAAGCTACACAGTTCCTGTGACACGAAAGGGGAAATGTCTGCATAAAGAGAAAGACCACCAAGGGCCATGCGGCGTTTGGTTTCCAAGTGAGGGCTGCAGTTAGCTGAGCCCCCCTGCCAGGGCAGAGCTGACGTACCTGTATCTTCCCGAGCGCTCCGATGGCCACTTCAGGGGGCAGTATCACTGGTTTGGCGTACGTGCCACCAATCTAGGAAAGAGAGACTGGGATATTGCTTAACAGGCTTTTTTCCTTTAAAGCAGACTGCCTTTTGCAGTGATTGCTCCAGGTTCTGTTCGCTGCACATGAAGCTTCCCTGAGGTACCCAATCCAGAGGCAGTTTTCAGGCACAAGCTCTGGTTTTTCCGGTACTTACCGTGCCGATATTGGACAGGGTGAACGTGCCCCCGGTGAGGTCGTTTGTTCCCAGCTGGCCTGCAGAGCCCAAGGACTGTAGGCGATTTAACTCGGAAGCAATCTCGAACACACTGCAGACCTGAACGTTCTTCACGTTTGGGACAATCAAACCTTGCTCCGTGTCCATAGCGACGCCAATGTTGTGCGAAGCCTGCAACAAGTTCCACCAAGGGGGCACTGACGCGGGCGGTCACGACAGGAGCGTGCCACGTTAAGAAGCCCTTGAAGAATGCCTTCCTCGCGCACAGCATAACACAAGAAGTACTGTCTGTACGCACCCAACTCCCCCGTACAGCTCGGAGGGGAGAAGGGGGTGGAAATTTTTCCCTATTACCTTTCCACATCCACACAGCACAAATGATTTTGGCAGTTTCACATCCAGGAAACACAAAATCCTGGAATCCATTTTGTACCGAACATGTTTCACTTTGGGATGATTAAATGGGTAACAAACTGTGATGGGCACATTTTAAAGAGAATGCTAACATTAAAAAAATAGAGGAAACGGAGCTGCCTCTTATTTCCTTGGAGGAATATAAGCGGATTCGTCTGAGAGATCAGGATAAAACAGCACAACAGAGTTCGCACCGCAGGGGGCGTGTACACTGCTCTTCAGACTACAGACACTTCCTGCCCACAGGTACCAATCTAGCACCTTGCATGGGAATTAAATATTTACCATCAAACCTGACTTTAAAATACAACCCCAATACAGAAGGGTTGTGCACAGCAGAACTGCTGTGCCTGCGCTGGAAAATTACGGGATGTGATTTTACGCGATCCCATTTCAAATGCTTGGCCCGTGCAGGAAATCACAACGTCCACCTGCATTTTCGAGGCCAGGCTGGATACAAAGCGACGCTCATTAAACTATCGAAACAAGAGCAGTAACAAACCCAACCCTACACTCTGGACACAGGAACGCTTTTCCAGCGCATCACTTCAGGTCTCACAGTTGGCCCAGCCAGTCAGCAGAGCCCTTGTCAGCTGCTGGCTGAGGCATTCGGCACACAACCTGACAGAGTTTACAAACCTTGTAGGTGACGTTTTGACAGCTTTCATCCAAAGCAGCATTAAGGATGGGATACTGCAATAATCCCAGAGAGGCTGCCTGTTAAACAAAAGAGGAAAACACAGATTTCTGTATTTTACACCCGGAGAGCTGCATGGAAAGGAAGGAACGCTGGGAGGTGACTGAGATTAATAACAATAGGGATTTCCTCAATACAATCAAATTTGGCTAGAAGTCTCCTAAACTCGTCTGTTGATACCCTACTCTTGTTAGGGGAGCAGAGGAAAAACACAGCTTACAAACCCAAATACACATCAGATGTATAAACAGGGATAAGCCTTTTCCCAGATGTAACAGGTTGAATCTGCATTTGATATTTCTGTTCCACAACCCAAATCAAAGGTCCCCAGGCAAAAGTTACGAGTTTCAGCAGCAGCAGCGTCATTCTTAGCTCTCCACTCAAGGACAAGGAAGTAATACTCCTTCTCCCTAAAGACAGTGGGCAGAATGAGTGCTCACTCAGCACCCCAAACGAGTGCTTACTCAGCACCCTGATGGCAGCAGCATTACCAGGACATTCAGATCACAGGATGCATTTAATGCATCAGCCCTCGCTGATGAGCCACAGCAACCAAACGAGGGCAAGGGCCTGCCCGTCTGAACAGCAGAGGAGACACAATGACTCGCCTGCGGGCTTCCTTACCAACAAAACTCTAATAAAAACAACAATAATTATAATAATGACGCCTTTTCCACGAGGTTCATTTTATCAGAGCTCGTAAAAACCACTGATGGTTTGACAATTAGTTGCGTGTAGCTCAAACGCCGAGTGGTGCTCCCCTCCCCCAGCCTCATCCGCCCTGTCCTTCGCCCCTGCCGGAGAAGTTTCCCGTGACGTTATAGGCCCCAGCCACGATCCCGACAGCAAACCTGCAAGCGGTTCACGAGCGAGAGGTTCTGAGGCGTGCCTCGCGTGCGGCAGTTGCCCAGCCGGCAGAGGGGAGCTCCCCATGCAGAGCACCCCAACAGGCCTCGGCACACCCTGGGTGCGCGCCCCACAGGGCGCCTGGCTCACCTTGATGAAGAAAGGCATGAAGGACAGCTTGACTCCACGCTGCTGGGCTACAGCCTTCAGCTCCTCTCGCAGCCGGACGAGCTGCGTTAGGTCAACCTCATCGCAGTAACCGAAGTGGGGTATCTTCAGGGCTGCACTCATAGTCTTGACCATTGCCTTGTGAAAACCTGAAAAACGTGTGCCGACTCCTTAAACCACCCAAACGAGCTTCTGGGGAGTTACGATGGCATTTCAGCTATTTGTTTCCCTCAAACAAATTACACAATTGAACAAACCCAAACCAACAGCAAACCACCACAACAACCAAGGACAGGTTAAAGCTCACTTCAGGACCAACACACAACTTCTACAGCTGTAGCATTTCAGATTAGATCGCTGCATCTCTCAGTGTACGGATGCATCGGAAACCACAACACAGCGGCCTGCACTGCCCTTCCCAGCCTCTCCAGGTAAGCACTGCCTGCAAGGCAGGCACACCTCTCCCCTTCCTCTTTTAACGGGGTTTTTCCGTGGTACTCCCCTCCTAACCAAGCGTGAGTGCTGAAGCACGCTACCACTAAACGCTGATAAACCTGTAAACCCACTGCAGGTTGCCATTAACTGCATAATGATTCATACCGAGACGAATTCCCACATCTCAGAATTCCTGCCTTTTTCAGCACACATTTGAAGAAACGCCAATGGAAAACGAGCAAGTGCAACTCGCAGCCCAACTCCATCCAACCAAAACACAAACAATTATTTCATGAACGAACAGTTTCATGCAACACCTCCTTATGGCGCCGGTTCGCCCGCTGCTCACCGGCATGGCAACACAACACACACTCCCACCAAAAGGAATCAGCTGCCTGCCGAGTGATGTTTTCTGCTGGCCTACTGTGAGCATGGGCTTGAGATGTTACATTCCATGATTTACCTGTTATAGGTTCAGTTCTATCTTTCCCTGAAAAAACAATGGGTCTGGAAACAGGTACAGGAATTGTGCGTGCTTTGTCCTTTGGAGCAGCCGGCACAGTCTCTGATTTTGGCAAAGGTGGGATAATTTCAGCCTTGGGTGACGGAGGTAAAATAGCTCCCGTTTGCTTGGCCAGGTAATTGAGTATGTCTTCTTTAAGGATCCTGTTATCTTTTCCTGTTCCGACAACCTCGCTCAGTTTGATCTGAAAAGCACGTAACAAGCTATGAGACGTGCGCTGCACAGCGGTGTGAAAATACCCTGCGTTGCGAGCTACGGCTAAACACGATTCCGGCTGCCGACCTCACACACCTGCAGTTCCCCCTCCCCTTCTGGGGTTTATTAGGTGCTCAGCATTGTGCAAGCACGTGCCTGCTCCAAGGAGGAGCTACGAATACTACTCACCTCCTAATTACCTCACAGGATCAACAGTGAAGTGTTAACTTGAGGAAAGCTAAGTGTCACTTCCGTTTCTCTACTTATTGTCTCACTGTTTTCCT
Source organism: Eurypyga helias (assembly GCF_000690775.1). Classification (NCBI taxonomy): domain Eukaryota; kingdom Metazoa; phylum Chordata; class Aves; order Eurypygiformes; family Eurypygidae; genus Eurypyga; species Eurypyga helias. Next base: position 21,744 of record NW_010236342.1, read on the forward strand.
AAAAATGTACCGCATCTTTCAAAACCAATGGAACATTCACAGATTCACAGGAAAAAAGATTCAGAAAAGTGCTTAAAAGGTCACGTGGTACATCCTCTGCTCTAGTACAAATCTGAAAAATAATATGGTAGCTAACACGGAGGTTCCAATTTTCCTTCCTCCTTCCTCTGTCCCAGGAATCCATTCCGATCCTCGATTATGTTTAATCTCAAGAGGTTTTCTTAGCCTCCAGCTTAAGGCATCCCAGCTGCACTTTAGCCCAGTGATTCGCTACCCACCCACCATCATCACCAGAGAGCACAACCCCTTCATCCTTACCATAGGCTTTACACATCTGAAAGGCACCCGAGATCCAGCATTTCTCACTGTTCCTTCCTCCAGATCAGGGCACTCCCAGTGGGCCCCGCTGCTGCAGAGAAGCTGGAAAACCGCAGCAGGATCCAACTTACGTTGTTCTCCATGGCCAGGCGACGAACCGCAGGGGTTGCTAACGTCTTGTGACCTTTGATCTCTTGATGGGTGTGCTCTTCATGAGACATGGGAGGTGTTTCGACAACATCTTCTTCCGGGGCCACACCTGCAAGCAAAATGAGAAAATTCAACTGTACTACACTGGGCGCGTTTGGAAACGCCAGCGTCAACCGTCCTGGGAGCCTGCAGCAGCTGAAGTTTGTAACGTTCACTGTGAGCTGCTGCAGGCAGGAGCGCAGCACGCCACGGGCTGCTGTGTAAGCTGGATTTTCACCAGGAAATGCCTACCTTTCGAGATTTTAAATGCTAACAAAATATCCCAGCCTCCCACCCAATGTTCTTGACTTTATAAAGGGGAAGAATATAATTCAGATTTAAGCTTTTCAGGACGAAGTAAACTCCTCTGGCACCTTGGTTTCATGATAACAAACATAAAACGTGCAGGAGAAACACCCAGCTACAGTACCTTTCGAAGCATCGATTTCAATGTCCACTAACGGCTTTCCAACGTAAGCGATCTCGTCCAAACTGTAATGGAGTTTTCTGATGATGCCATCGTACCGACTAGTGATAGTAACAGAGGCTTTGTCGCTCTGTACTTCACAGATGCTGTCGAACTGAGACACACTGTCACCTTCCTTTATATACCTAAGAGAAAAGACACGGGCTAGTACCGAACACACCAAGGGTAACCACCTACACTGTGTGTTCTTTGTGCGGTCACGCACACCCCCACAACACGAAACCGCTTTCTAGGTAGGAAGACAACTCCCACATAACAGATATGTCGCTGAGCAGCATTTGCCCAATCGCTGCAAGCCTCGTTGTTGTGGGAAATGACAGTGGTTTAGGGTATCATCACACGCTGAAGTGGTTTTACTGGGACTCCAGTAAAGTGCAGTTTTCTTGGCAGGTTTCAAGCCATCTCAACACAAGAATGAGGCCAACTTAGTCTGAACCCATGGAATTTCTGTGTTTCAAACCGCCAGGAGCGGTACATGTTCAGTTTCAGAAAAGAAACTTAGTGGTAAACAGCATCTTCTGTGCAGTGGGGCGTTTGACATCTGCCAAGGAGGCGCTCCAACTGCCTTCCTTCACGGAACACTTGGACTTGGCTTAACCATCACTGCCTTTTTACTAACAATTTACATGTTCAGATCTTTCCTGAAATCAATGGGAAAGGGGTACAGGGTAAAATTCTGTGGGTTCTCCAGACCAGCCGTTTGTTTCTAAAGTCCAGCAAGTCAAGCAAGTATAACAGAAGACAGACCCGCCGCACCACTGAAGGCAAACCCATGCACAGGTGCAGTTAGGGCATCCCCTCCCTTCCACCCTTCCCACTCCCCAGTAAACCAGACTGCAAATAAAACAAAGCCCCGTGCATACACGGTTTCACAGTGTGGAAGTGAAGCCCGAGAACCATCACTAGTAACTCAGAAAGCACATGCTCAGACAAATAATTGATAACACAAGCAACTCGCTGACTCCTCGCCGGGTTTCTACATACAGAAGCAGAGCGTACCATTCTTTCACCGTCACCTCTGTAATCCCCTCTCCGATGTCAGAAAGCTTGAACTGGACAATCTGGCCCCATGGAACTTAAACAGACAATAAGGAAATACAACATGTTTAATATTAAACATGTCAGAAGGACAAATCTGAATGCATCAAAATTACTCTCCACACCAGCACATACAAACCGCTGGCACAACACTCACAAACAGCAAAAGTAAAGGAAGGATTTTATTATGAAAAAGATTACCAGCAGACGTTCTGAATAACCGCTGATGGTGACTAAACTTGAGGGCGGATTTGTCACACACGCACACATATTTTGATTTTATAAAGCGAATGCTGCTGCACGATCTAACACGGTGAATGCAAACCTGAGGGAGAGAAGTCTCAAGCGTTAATGGAACGGACTGAGGAATGTCAAGCTCATTCAATATTCCTGATGCAACACTAACCCCAGAATAGCTTAACTCTGGCTTATCTAAGAGGAGTTCCCACAGGAACACAGTTATACATACTGAATATATACAATAACCACTAAATGAGCAGAAGCTTTGCCAGATCTCTAGTCTCTTTCACTAACGCAGCACACGGGGAGATCAAAGCCACAATAACATAACCAATTAACAAAAATCATGACACGATCCGGTAAGAGATTTGTACTTGCTATCGTTGCTCTGAGCCATTAGTTCCATCAGGACACACACAAAAGCATACGTGTATCGACTGCTGTCGGAAATATCCTCATCCAGAATGGATGCTGGAAGGGTCCCCGGGACTGCAGGAAAAATCACCAGCTTTGCCTTTGCCAATTCTCCAATCAAAGGCTGATCAGAAGTACTAATCGGAGAGGGAATTCGCACCAGAGGGCACAGGCACCCGCCCATCGCTGCTGGCAGCACTCGTCTCCAAGCAAACACCGCTTCACCTCAACCTCACTGACAGGTTTTCTTTCAGGGTTGCAATTACATCGATCCAGAACCAACTCAGAGGGTCGATGGATTTTCCTGGAAAGTTCTTCAGAGAAAACCTTGTGCTTTAAAGCATGGTGCAATCAGTCATGATTTTGGTCAAAAGCAAAGCCAGTAGCACTTGCACTGACACAAACAGGCACTCATCACTGATCTCACAGAAGTTAGTTCAGAGCCTTTCTCATTTAGTAAGATTTATTAAATCTACTGTAATTCTGGTGTTATGCTGCCTTAGAGTGCTGGAAAATTAATTAAAATACAATTTATCTGTAGATACAATCTCCCATTAATTTAGATACCAAAAAAATTCGGGTGCTACAATGTACCTCAAGTAGCTCAAAACTGTAAAATTAGAAAGTGTCTTCTCAGAGGAGGCAGAAATCAGCACACCTGCATGGGAAAGTTCATTTTAACTTCTTTTCCAAAAGCCCTTTCAGTACGCACAGAGCATACGAAATGTCCCGACTGCCCTCCCCGCCCCCAAACTGCCCAACGATTCGGATTGGCATGACACTTTAAGGAAGTGGATCGTTCAGAAAGCGGCACCATGTGCACGCTCCCTACGTTACCTAGCCCCCGCGCTGCGTGGCACCTTTCTCTTGGGAACAAGCAGATATACAATACACTCCACCACAAAGGACACGACCACGTCCTGTCGGTGACTCTGCGGCTGCCCGCTGCTGAGGTCGCGCCTCCCGAGCTGGGAGAAGCATTCTCCTAATTCCCATAATGAGCAGACAGTAAACTTTGCATTAATTCTCCAAACAATTTTCCCTATTCAAAAATCAGGTAAAATGGTAATTTTAACCTATGGCAAATCTTGGTTTAGGAACACATTTAAAATTCTCACTCCGTTACAAAACTGACACATTATGTACATCTCCACAAGTCCCTCTTCCCTTCTTAATGCTGTTTTTCTTCCCACCTGAGCCCACGGCTCCCTGTTTTGTCCGAGTCCTTTTTGTCCCCAGCTGACAGTAACTCCGGTCGCTCTCCATGACCCTCCATGGAAAACATTCAGCATTTACCTGTGAAGACGATCACAAGGGGCACATCGAATCTCTGAACTATTTCTAAATGGGGGGTCTCATGATGCCTTCCACATGCCTTTGCCATTGGGTAACCAAGGCAGGGAGCGCATTAGCGACACCCCTGCCAAGACAAGGCCGGTTTCTCACAGGGGACTTTCAGTGCTGTTTCCAACCGCGGTTGCAGCAATCATTCAAAACTATGGCATCTGAAAAAAGCGGAATGTTTTGGGTCTGAGCGGGCGTGCTAGTGCATGAAAGCAGCAAGGCAGCACCCCACCTCCTCCTAGAGCAGTGCTCTCTCCTAATGAGGGGAAAACTTAAACCCATGAACCAGACCGAAACTATGGCATCTGAAAAAAGCGGAATGTTTTGGGTCTGCCGTTTCACACAATCTCCACTAACGAGCGGGCGTGCTAGTGCGTGAAAGCAGCAAGGCAGCACCCCACCTCCTCCTAGAGCAGTGCTCTCTCCTAATGAGGGGAAAACTTAAACCCATGAAACAGCCCGTGCTTACTCATTTCAGTGTTTGACCACCGTAACGCTACTCCCTGCGTATGCAGAGTAAGGAACTAACGACAGTGTGAGGAAGAGGAGTTCCAACGTGCACAGCACACCATGCACGCCTCTGGGTGCCTGCACACACAGTAACCCCAAGAGGCCACCAACCCAGCACGAGCAATGGGCTCGTGTCTCACTCCCACGCTGCGCAGAAACCCAGAGGCAACGATGCCACAGCAAGGGAAGGCCCTTCCCGTGGAAATCCTCCGAGCGCGGGGCTGGGGAGGGGAAAGTGAGGACCCCCTCCAGGCCCCCAGGGCACTGAGGACACATGACCCATTGACACGTGACGAGGCCTGTGGTTTGAACCAAGGCAACGTGCCCTCCAGCAGAGCTCTGGCTGTTTCCTTGGAGCAGCCCATCGTGCTTTCCTCAACCACCACGGAGCCTAAAACCTGCTGCTGGCCCACTGCAGAACAGGTTTGTGCAGCCTGCAGGCAACCCACGGCCTGACGAAGTAACGCTGCATTTCCACGGCAAAGTGAACAGTTTGTGCCCGGGGGCAGCGCTTTCGCATGGACAGATACTCCTCCGGAGCTCGGGACCGTTGCACTGAGCCACCCTAACAAATACCCACTCACACAGACCCGTTGTGCATCTCCACTATAAGCTGCCTGTGCACTGCAACGTCCTCAGCAGCACGTTCCGCTCAGAGGTCATCCCTCGCCTTGCCCTAGCACCCAGGAACAGTTCTGGCCCTACCTCTTCACACAGAGCCCCAGGCTCCTTTTTTCTCTTCCCAGCCTCCAGCTCCTTGTCCTTCCTCCCCTGGCCAGCCGGAGCGTTTGCGAAGGCACTGGGAAGATTGGAGTAAAGCCCTTTAATACTGCAATAACCCCACTATTTCTTGGGTCTCATCACGGTTTCACAGCAGATGGTCGGAAGAACTGGTGCCCAGCAAAACGAGAAACGTGCTTGCAGGACACACACTGGGAACAGCCAACTCCAGTTCAGCGTGCACATGGACGGGAACTTTCACCTTGCCAGGCTCTCCCTCCGATTTCAGGGTAGATGGCTTGGAAAGAAAACTAAAGGCAGCTGGTCTTTGCGGCGTCTGCAATTAGTAAAATGACTCGTATGGAGCCTAGAAGTGGATAATTAGAAAAATACCACTGAAAACATTCCTCCCAACGATGCTGTCGTGGTTTAGTCCAGCACGTGCGCTTGCAAAATACAGTATAAACTGTTATTAAGAGCACAAACGGTGACAGAAACTGGGACCCCGGGTTTGGCTTGGGTAACGGCAGGGAAGGCGTTGCTCTCCCTGCCCCCCGGACACCAACACCGCCCCGCGCCGGGGCTGTCCCGGCAGAGCCCGGGGGCTGCGAGGGGCCCAGGTCAGGGCCGTCCCAAAGCACCCCAGGTACCCGGGGTACG
>NW_010236343.1:0-13193 GCF_000690775.1 Eurypyga helias
CTGATCTGATTGGTGATAAATTAAACTTATTTTCCCCATGTCAAGTCTGTTTGGCCCGTGACAGTAACAGCTGGATGACCTCCCTGTCCTTATCTCAACCCACACACTTTTCGTTACACTGTCTGCCCCCAGCCCAGCTGAGAAGGGGAGTGACAGAGCAGCTTTGGAGGGCACTTGCCCTCCAGCCAGGGCCAGCCCACCGCACCTTTGCCACCACAGTCCTGTCCATCCATCTGCTGTGCTGTGGCGCACCCCCTTTTCCATCTCTTCATCCGGAATGATGACAAGTAGCGTAGCTTAGGTTAGTGCAGGAGACCTGGGCAGCCACCACAACCCCAGCACAGAGCTAAGACTTTACCAACAGCCCCTGACCCTGGCAGACCACACAGACGGGACAAGCGGAGGGTGAAAGAGAAGCTGGCAAACAGCCCGGCGTGTATTTGCAAATTAGTGGAAGGTCTGAAAATAGACCCTGCAGCCTTACCTCATTCAGTCCCAAAGGGACTCCTCTCCATCTCCAAACTCCAGTTACCCCAGGGATCGTGCAGGAACCCTGCACTGAGTAGGTCTCTGTCGTGCCCGTTGTTAGATCTTAGCTGTGGCTGCTTAATTCTTGTTAAATAGCCGAGTTTCCTTTAATCTTCTTCCAAAACAAGGCACTTAAGCCTTACAACAACATCTCCCAGGAATTTTCAGCTCTCCTTTGGGGATATGTTTCTTTCTACTGAAGGGAAAATTTCCCAATAATTCTCTTTGGCTGCCAGGCGCCGAGACCAGAGGCAGCGCAGTGCTGATCTCTCATCATTTCCTAAGGGACTCGCACATCCCAGGCTGTGCCCTCTACCTTTAGTTTCCTATTCTCATTCCAGCCTGTCTGCTTGAATCCATTCAAAGGTGTAAGAAAAAAAACCCTCCCGGGACAGTTTGTCCCACGCTGCACCCACCACCGTAAAACCTCAGCTGCTGTACTGCTGGTTCTTATCAGCCATCACACCTTAAAGTATAGAAGGTGTGTCTAATATTAGCCAGGAAACGTCGCGGTGAAGACCTGGACTTTTTCAGCTAATCGGTATTAATAACATCCTATGTTTGAAGACAGCCCATAGGAAATGCAGCCTGACTCATCTACCCTGTAATTAGATGAACTCCTCGAAAAAGTGCAGGTGGCTGCACCACAAAGGCACATTAGTCAAGGTGCAGAATATGCTCCTGACCAAAGGGCAGATAATAGCAGCAACAATTTCCTCCACTGATAGAATATAAGAAAGCAGTATTTCTGACGGATTTGGCATCTGGCTGGGGCTGGAAACTCAAGCAGTCATTTTCTTTCTCTCTCTTATCTCAAGGGAAACCTGTAACATGAATAAAGCCCTGATTCATTTTTTACACTCTCACACATTACTGGAAAACAATTACGCAGTGAGGTTTCATGAAAAACAGAAGATATTCAGGCCTATTTGCAATGTAGGTTATACCTAGTCTGGGATTCTTACCAAAGATATTTGTTTCCTGTGTTCTTTTTTCCTGCCAAGTTCAGCCATATATCTCTTTTCTGTAGCTGAAGGCCATACTGTAATGCAATATGAAGCTATGAATGGGATAAAGTTACATATTGTCCATTGATTTTCCATTGTATCCATTATCTTTAATGCTGGAATGTAGGTTAGTGCGTGGGCCGGAAGCCTCCGCACCTCCATGCCGACTGCTGCCTTAGGAAAACCATCCCCTGGGGACAGATAAAATGAGCTGCAGGTTGCAGAGAGGAGACAGGAGTCCCCCGAGGTGTCCGGCTTAATGGGGGAAGCGGGTGGCCCTGACCGGTCTGTAGGAAAGAGAGGGAGAAGGTAGACTCAGGGAGGGGGACATCAGAGGGGCAGGGGGGAAACCAGAGAAGGGCTGGAAGTGAAGGCAGGAGAAGGAGAAGAGAGAGGGAGAGGGAGGACACACAATAGATCTGCCTCAAGGCTTCTTGACAGTGGAGAAATGCTTTTTGCAGGGATTTGTGGTCCGTGATGCTGTTGTTCCCTGCTGCCGAGTTCCCCAGGCACCACCAGCATCGCTGCCAGGAGAGCAGCAGGGCAGCAGCCGAGGGTGCTCAAAACCCACTGCCCCCCAGTCCTGCATCGCGTGGGAAGCAAGCTGAGGGCTCACTGCCACCGCTGCTCGGCCCCACGGGTCAGGAGGAGCAGGGAGGCTGTTCTCAGGCAGCTCACCGGAATGGCAGCTCATGCTGAAGGCTGAGCATCGGCGCTCAGGAGCGAGGAAGATGAGCGGGACGGGAGGATGCAGCTGCATGGGGAAATCAGGATGCTCCGGAGGCTTGCTGCCCAGATAGGCCCAATTGCGCTGGGACGAGATGTTAACACTAGCTCTCTAACAAGCTTCTCAAATCGCATTTTTTAAGGCCTTGTGTTAACAGAAAACAACTGTTCAAATTTAGCAAGTTCCAGCACCACTTTCACCCTTGTTACGTCTGGGCTGCAGGAGTAAGAAACACCACCGCCACTTAATTTTTCATTCCTCTTGCAAAGGGTTAGGGCGGTTAGTCATGCGAGTGGTCGCCTTGGACGATCCCATGCAAGCAATCCCAGCCGGATTTCTCCATGTGTGACTAACACCTCCTCCCGGGAGGCCGGAGCTTCCCATCGGGAAGGCAAAGGACTCCCCATTTTAGGGGCAGAGCTGTCTGTAATCTTAACCCCGCAGTCACCGCTGCTGAGCCCCTGTAACCTATTTTTAAGATCAAAATTCTCCTGCAGGACAAGTGACCTGTTCATCTTCCTCTGGCCTTTACTGATCTGGCTACTCCTGTTGACATCTGCGACTAATTCGTGATCTATGAAACCGAGCTGTGACCAACACAAAAAATCTTTATTAAAATCCTGCAGGTTGGTGGGCAGGCGTTTCTTGGGAAAGCTGCTCAAGAGGACCCGGCTCTGAGTAACCCCACGGGACGCCGTTTCTGGAACGAGCATCTCCTCCCGGCTGACCTCGAAGCACATCAGCTCGCAGCCACCAACAAGCTGCTTTGCTTCACCTACAGCCCTGGGGACAGAGCTTAGGGACCTTCGTGCACATTTTCCTTCTCGTATTTGGCCCGGCAGAGAAGGGGCTGAAGCCTACGCAGCAAAACCTTTCCAGCTAGCGCAAGAAAAACCCGGTACCTCGTTTTGCTATTTTAGCAGGGGGAGAGCATGAGCCAGGCTCCTTCCCCCCTCGCTATATGTGTGTGCGTGCATGTGCTGCGCAGCAGGACCCCTTTTCTCATTTAAACAGCCAATTAAAGCCTACTTTGGCACTTAGCACATGACATCAACTTGCAGTACTTAAGCTGCCTAGCACAGTGTGAATTTAATTTGATAAAGGGGCAACTAATAAAGATCTTGGAAGGCTGGTTAAAGTTCATTAAGCCTTTCCTTTCAAGGTACACTTCCCTCCAGTGCAAAAGCTCGAGTCTATTTTTTTTTTTTTGTTTAAAGCTGTGTTATATCCTGCCACCAGAAAAAGGTGCCTGTGTCACATCCTGACAGGGTATATTTAAAGTCTCACTGTCAAAGTCATGTCAGGCCTTGGTTCCTTGCCCAGAAATGTGCAGAAAGAAAAATAAAAGCCCCTTTCCCTGAGTGCGGGGCGAGGAGCGCAATGCGGGTTGGTGCAGGCAGGATCCCGAGAGGGGAGTTGGGCTTCTGTCACACTGAGCTGCATTCATCCTCCTTCTCTCGAGCCATCCGTAATTCCAGATGGCTTTCATAAACACATGAGGAGGCTCCTCCGAGTTCACTGGTTTAATGAAGCCCGTATGGCTGACTCATGTAATAAGTATTTAATCATGCTGATGAAAATAATTTTAAAAACTTCCACCACACACAGTGCTGTTCCCTGCACAGTCATGGAGCTGATAACACAACATCATAGCCAAGAAACCTCCGTTTTCCAGAGCTTCTCCAGTGCCTGCTTTGACTTTCATCAAAGGGTTATAACGTGTGTGCGGGTTTGTGCGTTGCCACCCTCTAACAAGGACCCGTTCATCCTTGAAAACAGACATCAAATCACCTACAGAAGTGCCACAAAAGGAACTTTTTTTAAGCTCCACATTCCCCATGCAGCTGTTTCAGAGGTCACTGAAGGGTTAACCCTTCAGTGTTTACATCCTCTCATCAGTATCTGTTTGTGCTCTCCAAGTGTCCATGCCTTGAAAAGCTGCAGAGCTGAAGTGGTCTCCACTTGAAAACAGAGAAATGCCATGATATCTCGCAAATACTGAGTCACCTCGGGTGGACATTGTTCCTTTTGTCAGCATCAATGCCATGAAGGACTTGGGCCTTCGTCATTTCCAGAGCACGGACCTGAATGAACACATCCAAGTCCATCATATGGCACTGGTAGTCCACACAATTTCAGCACGTTTTAAGCTAGCTCCGAAAAGTCCTCCTCCTCCTCTGCTCCAGAGAAAATCCAGAGTTGATGGTCCTTCAGAGTCGGCTGCGCATGGAGGGTGGCGGTGACCCTCCTTGGGGCAAGGCTGGGGGCCTCGAACCTCTTCTCATGTGCTGTTGTCACTCAAATAGTCCCGTGTGGGCTGGAAGACTCAATGGCAAGATTTGAACTTACTCCTTGGGCGACAAGGTCCATAAATCACTACCTTGGAGGGTCAGGAAGGGCTGGAAAAGTCAGTGAGGTCGGAGAACAAGAGAGGCCACCTTGCAGGGGCTGTACCATGGAGAAAGTTCAAGGTTGTCCTCCAGGTACTGACTTTATTTCCATGAAAGGCTAAAGGAAGAGACATCAGCACTAGGGCAGGGTTTGTGTTGTCATGGTTTGTCCTTACAGCTGGCTCATCATCATTACTTCTTCGGAGTGCTCTAGGAAAAGGAAGATGATGAATCCCATGCTGCTCTGCACAGCCTCCCAGACACAGGTACGCTTGGTTTTATCTATGTGGAATTTTGTGGATCAGCCTAAATTTTGACTGGCAGATATTTTTTTATCATCAGTTGAATTAGATTTAATTTTAAGGGTTGGGGGCAGGGCCACTTGAAGAGCTTTGGTTCGTAGGATTATCTTTTCCAAATTCTAGAAATGTTGAAAGCTGAAGGTTTCTTTGCACTGCTATCAGTTACAAGATTGCCTACATCCTGATGAGGAAAAGGCTTATTTTCTGACATGAGACCGAACAAAATCTCCACTTTGTGTCATTAACAGTTGTTTCCTTTTGTAAGCAATTTCTTGTTCAAATCACTGAAATGTAGCACAGTGTTCGTGGCTTTAGAAACCAGGTTTATTTTAATTTAGAATCATAGAATGGTTTGGGTTGGAAGGGACCTTAAAGCCCATCTAGTTCCAACCCCCCTGCCATGGGCAGGGACACCTTCCACTAGACCAGGTTGCTCAAAGCTTCATCCAGCCTGGCCTTGAACAGTTCCAGGGATGGGGCATCCACAGCTTCTCAGGGAAACCTGTTCCAGTGCCTCACCACCCTCTCTGTGAAGAACTTCTTCCTGATATCTAATCTAAACCTCCGCGCTTTCAATTTAAACCCATTACCTCTTGTCCTGTCACTACAGGCCTTTGTAAAAAGTCCCCCCCCAGCTTCCTTGTAGCCCCTTCAGGTACTGGAAGGTGCTATAAGGTCTCCCCGGAGCCTTCTCTTCCCCAGGCTGAACAAGCCCAACTCTCTCAGTCTGTCCCCATAGCAGAGGTGCTCCAGCCCTCTGAGCATCTTCGTGGCCTCCTCTGGACTCGCTCCAACCAGTCTATATCCTTCTGATGTTGAGGGCTCCCCAGCTGGAAGCAGCACTCCAGGTGGGGTCTCATGACAGCAGAGCAGAGGGGGAGAATCACCTCCCTCGAGGTTATTCCCCCCACTTGAATTTACGAGACATTTTTTCACTTCCAAACATGCCCATTTGTTGAAAATATACCAGTATAGGCTGAACAGAGGGATGACTGTGACACTGTCGCACCCACTTACACACAGAATTACCCCATGCTGTCTGACTGACCCTTGGTGCATAGTAGGTGCTGCTATAAACAGCTGTTCCTTGGTGGTCAGTGTTTAAGCCTCCAAGACTGGGAAATCTTCTGGTTATCCCTGAATCATACTGCTGCAGCGCCTCGACACACGCGGCTCCAAATAACTGGAGCGTTACGGTCTTTAGGGGCCTGATAACAAAATCCAGAATTCACTTTATACAAGTGCTTCATCCTCCACTCATGATCTTATGAATTTTGGAGCTGCAGGATCAAACTCTGCAAGTGCAGGAATTCTGCACCCGTTCTTGTATCTCACTTAGAGCACCTAATTAAGATGTCATTGTGACTTTTCAGAAGAGCACCTTAAATTGAAAAACGCTGGAACAGTGGAGAGGTCTCAATTTCCTTGGTTATGATCTCAAACTCCGGAGCTAAAGGACACTAAAAGAGAGCTTAATGCCTATAAATCTTGCAGCGTGAACCCACTCCTGACTCAGACAAAGGGCCCAAGCCCCTAAAAGTCAGGAGAACAACTCTTTAAAATACAGTTCACCACCATTGCTGGAAACCTTAACCCACTGACTTCACACTCGGAAGGTTTAAGCTGCAAATGGCAAGAGAGGATTTATGTGTTCCTCTGAACAGAATACGTCAGGGCAGGAAAACTTGACCCGACAGTTTTGAGACATGCCTGCCGTAAATAACCAACTGATTGGCTGACTCGCAAAGCCATTAGCAGGCGTGAGGTGCCTGCTGAGATTCAGGCACCGCATAAAATGCTGGAGATGCCAGTAAAATGGACACGGCGATTGTCCACGCAGCCCTCTTCCACCCGACAGCTTCGACACCGCAGCTCTGGAAGGGGATAGCGCGTGGGATCCAGCCTGCCGTGGGCAAAGGGAGAAGGAAAGAGATAAAATGACCACCTTGTGCTTGAGCAGTAAATCATCCGGAGGAGTAAAAGTGTTTCAAGTGAAGTTGGAGATCCTGCCTTGAGAGTTGCAGATGATGAGTCTTTTCTGCTGTAAATCACCACCGCTGCCAAGTGGCACTGGTAGGTCTGAGCTAATGGGGCTTTCCAACCCCTGAAAAGTGGCAGCAGCAGTTACAGGAGGGAATTTGATGACTCCGATCACAGGCTGTCAGGTGGGAGGAGCAGAGGTTATGTTCTATTGCCTGAGAATGGAGCATTTTTACCTTTCCCCTTCCAAAGAATATACGTGACGCATCTACCTTTGCTCTCACTGCTGCAGCCACAATTTCTGGACCTTGGGTTGATTTTTTTGCCCCATCCCGCCCTGAGGGCAAGGGAAAAGGTAAGAGCAGTGAAAAGCCCCTGGAGCCCTGCCTACCAAGCCTTTCACTCTGGAGAAGAGCAGGCAGCAGGAAGCAGAGCAGACATGATGCTGGTCTGCTCCAGTCACTCATTTATACCCATCTGCAGGCCAGCACCATCTCTGACATATGCACCGTGCAATGGAGTAGGAATCTGGGTGTAAAAGGCTACACAAACAGCAGCATGATGATGAACCAGCACCTCCGGGGACTGTGGACTCGGCATCAGCCTTGGACAAGCAGAGGTGGGGCATCGTTCCAGCGTCAGACATGAGATGAGCAATGACGGCTGGGAGATAAAAGGCAGGTAGAAGAATGGGGGTATGTGAAATTGCATTCAATCTGATCCTCCTCAGAGCCTCAAGTTCTTTCCAAGGTGTTCCTTCAAGGAAACAGTGGGCCAGCTCCCAAGGACCAGTTTCCTGGGTGGGTATCACCTCCTGTTGCCAGGTTGCCTCTTGCTTTTAGAGGAGCGAGAAAGCCCTCAGGCCTGGCACTGCCACCACTCAAACCCATCTGCTCTTTCAGAACCGGAGGGACTTGGTTCCCCCAGACAGTTTTGTATTTTATGGATTAGAATCAACAGCTTTTTGATTTTTAATCCCAGGAGCAAAGGCCCTCAAGGGAGGAATCGGTTCCAAATAACGGCGTTTACACAGTGTGCAAATATGCACTGGCCGAGTACTGACATGCTGCTGCCCAGGTGGTTTCCTGGTGGCTCCTGAAACATCAGAAATGGTGAGCAGATGAATCCTCTGCTCACCGGAATCTGGCTTTATTCCTATAAACTACAAGACTCCACAAGGCTTCTCCAGCCTGGAGAAGAGGAGGCTCCGGGGAGACCTCATTGCAGTCTTCCAGTACCTGAAGGGGCTACAAGGAAGCTGGGGGGGCCTTTTTACAAGGGCCTGTAGTGACAGGACAAGGGGCAACGGGTTTAAATTGATAGTGGGGAGGGTTAGATTAGATGTCAGGAAGAAGTTCTTCATGGCGAGGGTGGTGAGGCACTGGAACAGGTTGCCCAGAGAAGCTGTGGATGCCCCATCCCTGGAAGTGTTCAAGGCCAGGCTGGATGAGGCTTTGAACAACCTGGTCTAGTGGAAGGTGTCCCTGCCCATGGCAGGGGGGTTGGAACTGGATGATCTTTAAGGTCCCTTCCAACCCAAACCAGTCCGTGATTCTATGATTCTACAAGCGTGACTTGCCTAAAGTCTCACTAGCTAATGTCAGTTTTTATTACAGTGTCCTGCTATCCCAGCAATGTCTTTCAAAGAGGCAAAAATATCTTCATCTCCCCAACCAGCTCTAGTCCCATCATTTTAATGCCACCACGACACATACCTACAGGCAGCGCTGTCAGAAGAAGCATCTGCTTGAACAAACCTTCCAGCAGAGCAATCTGCAGGACGACGGGCATCGCCGGGGCAGAGACCTCATCCATGCTCTAAGCACTGTGCCCAGAACTCACGGCATCGCTTTGGTCAACACACTCAAATCACTGAGGGTTGGCATTGCTGGAGACTGGTGTTCAGGACTCCTCTTCACACCGGTTTGGCCTGCGGTCTCTAAAACTGGAAGCTGAAGTAACAGGCACAGGAAAAAGAAATCAGCTAAATATTTCCCATCTCTGGAATATGGAAAGATAGGGGGTTCCCAGGTCGGATGGGGGGTGTCTGCTATCAGGAAGAAAAGGGAAGAGCAGGTCAAGGGAAAGGGAGTTTATGTCTGGAAAACAGAGTAAACTGCTGCCAAATACTATGGATTTATTCTCTCTTTTTTGTTGTTGTTGTTCTTTTTTTGAACTGAAATCAGTCTTAGGCAAGGAATCGGAGGCAAGTAGCTTTTGGGATCTTGCTTCTGTTTTGCAAGCAGTAGTTCCTTCGAATTCATGGGCTTTTCATACAAATTAGGGAGATAAGAATGATCCTATTTAATAAGACCAGGAGCTCAGCACCTCATCTCTGACAGTACTTTGGAAACAAGTATCCAAAGGAGAAGAGGGAAGGGGAAGGGCCGTTGTCCCTCACACAGCCAGCTTCTAGTCTGCAGTGGTTTAGGGTCTTCTGAAGAGCATTGTTATCTGTTGTATCCATACAGCGTCGGCAGTGAAGAGTGCTGTTTTCCATGAGTTTGTCTAATCCTACCCTTTTGGAAGTTTTAGCCACCAGCACATCACCAGTGAGGAGTTCCGCAGTGCCATGAAACCTGTTAGAAAAGTGGTTCCTTTGCTTCCTTTAACCTTGCTGTTGTGCAATTTGTTTAGGCACCATCTAGTGCTGGTTTTGTGGGATAAATTGAATAATGGCCCCATGATCACTTCAAAACTACTGAGGGCTCAATCCTTGTCCCCTCCTTGCTAGCTGCTTTCCAGAAAGCATCTCACTCTCTTTGAAATGCCCACGTTTTGGGAACCTAACACTACATTTTGTACAAATATTTTGCCACTGGGGAGAAAGTACCTGATTGTGGAAGTGTCATTTTAATACGCACAGTGCAAATGTTTATAAATACATACCTGCACACAGACACTTGTCAAAACACATTCAAAGGATACCTAGGTTCTTTCGTGTATTACATACTCGGAGTGAAAATAACCAGCTATATTTAACCCAGATCCAAGCCCAGACTAAATTATTTTAAAGGTCAATTAAAGAACAGAAAATCTCACTAGCTACAAGACAAAAAGTTCCCATTCATCTGCAATTCCAAGAGCTTTAACAGAATTAAAGCACAGAAGGAGAAATCGTAATTAAGCCCAATTTCATCTAAAAATCACTGACAACTCCAAGTTTCAATACCTGCCAAGACCTGAATTCAGATGACTGAATTTGGCCTACAGCAGTTGATGGAAACTCCATCACTCACCACGCTGATGTAGTTTGGAAAGCAATGGCTCTTGGCAGAGAAATTACATTTCAGCTTCTGTTGAATGACTGCACATATGATGCGCAGAAGATGAGACAGACCAATAGCCAGTGCTCAAGTCTGGATTATGTTTTGGCTGGTGCTTAAAGTTCAGGTCTGAGGCCAAGTGAAGGCTAGAATTCAGCCTGCAATGTAATCCTGCGATCACATGGACTCTTATCCTCAGGTACCGGACTGACCTGGGGGTATTTTCTCCCTTGCGATGGCGAGCCCATCCGTTTGGCAGGCACCGTTGTGCTTGCTGCATTCCTGTCCTTTGGCCCTGTGTGAGTCAGTTCTGGAAAACTCTTATTTGACCACAACTGGAAAAGAGAGAGAGAAAAAAACCACAAGCCAAAACCCACAGATCAGATTTGTACGACGGGCCTGAACCACAGAGTCCGTTTTTTTCCCCGGACAGCCTGCATGATCTCAGCTCACAGATCCGGGTGCAGTCCCCGCGACAGCCACAAACAGCCGAGCTCAGACCCCGTTGTGATCACCCAGCCCAAGCCAGGCAGGCGATAGCAGCCCCACCGGGAGAGCAATGAACGCAGTGAGCCAAATCCTGAAGGAACACCGGGATTTGTTCTCTCTGGCTGCTTGGAAAAGCTATTTCCAGAACTCAACACCTTCCTTCAACCTCAGAACACCTCCTTGGGTAAACATAATCACCTTCCAGGTTTAGGCCCTACACAGAAAGAGATCAGTCCACGTAGGAATGATATTTAGCACAGGTCACAGTTTAGAACACCATCAAAAATACCTGGAAGGGCGCTCGTGTTTCAGCTCTGCCGTCAGCCCTCGGGTGAGGACGCCTCGGCGCGTCTGCGCAAGGCGTGGGTTTGTGATGCGCACCAGGACATTTGTGCAATAGGCAGAAGTGACGGCCCAGCTCTGTTTCTTGTGGAGTCTGCAACTTCTTAATGTGTCCGACGCACTGGGAACCCATTTGAAAAGCAGTGATGGAAAACTTGGAAAGCAAATGGAAGTGAAGAAAAGCCTTTGGTGTAATTTTACAGCGTGTGAAAGACTTAAAGCAAGAAACGCAACCAGATGCCACGAGGAAACTACTTTCAATTAGTTCTGCTTTGTGTTATACCTACTGATGAAAAATAAAAACAAATTCATTCTGTCAACAGCTCTATCTATAGCATAATCCTTAAATGAACTCATCCGTCAAACCGGTCTCCTCTGGCAAAACACATTACAATCCCTGTTTCTCAGCTGTGTGAATCAATCATCTCTTTCCCAAACCCATTGGTCAACATCTTGGGAACCCAATATATTTTTATTGCGCTGAACCAGCCGGTTGCAGGGCACCAACCCCTTCACACCACCCACCTGCACAGCGCTCGCCCGTGCCCAAACTCCGCCCTTGCAGGGGAGCTGCTCCCCCGTCGAGGCTCTACGCGGTAAACGTGCCAGACCTGGAACGAAAGCAGACCTCAGCCTTCCAGCCCCAGCAGCGCACGTGGGATGTGCCGCAGCTGGCGACTGGACAAAGCCAGAGCGCCAAAACAAACCAGGGTTTTTTTGACGTGGACAGTTTAGAAAGCAGCGATCGAGGAAGAAGATAAAGAGGTATATACAGGCGTTTTTAAGGCAAAGCTAATGGTTCACGTTGAAGTCGCAGCAGCAGAACCCCACCGGAGGGCACAGACACCACTGGCAGTACTCCGTCACATCTGTAGTATTTCCTGGTGGTGTACGTTCCCCACCCTCGATGCAGGAGGACCTTGAAGAGGGGCGTCCCTTCCCAGGGCTCTGAAGGCTGCTGCAGCCCAAGAGCACACCCTCCCTCAATCCTGTGAGAGGAAGACCTGTTCTCATTCCCATGTTATTGATGGGAACATGGGGGTTTCCAAGGGTTTTGGTGCCTAACCTCCCACGCCAGGCCAAGAGGCAGAATCGGCCAGGCTGAGATGATACCTGCCACGCTCCGCGTGAGCCGCGTCAGGATGGAGAACTTTAATTCTGTTATTGATCAGATTGAGTCAACAGGAGAAGTGCCCATAGAAGCACCTTTGAATTCACTGCAGGATGCTACGTTACGAGGCTTTAAAAAAAAAAAAAAAAAAGAATACGAACCTTTTAGCCACATTTTTAGCAGTATCAGAGTTTATTGAAAGGCTGGGCAGGCTGCAGAAAAGCAAGATACACCCACAGTGTGGCAACCTACCTCTTTCAGGATGGAGAATAACCACGGCCAAACCCAAGGGACCTGTATGCCCACTTCCGCAGGAACTCAGTCTCTGCTGCAGGGGAGCACTGAGGTGGCCTCTCGGTGCTTACAGAGATCAACAAATTTCACTGCACAAGGGCAGCAGAGGCATGGGGATTCATGGTTTGATGTGGATTTTGACAGCTCAGCCGTATTTGCCCAGGGCTTCCAGAGCCGGCTGGTGTCGGCGCTGGGCCTGGAGGAGGGAGGGAGGAATTTGTCTGAGCTGAAATCAAAGTCAGACTCTCCCGAGGAACAAAGCCACGGACACACGTGCGCCGAGGGAACCTCGGGGCAGACAGGTGCCTGGCCGGCATCTGCGCACAGGGACGGATGGGGAATTTTGTCAATTAAATGTCTCCTGCGCCGATACCCTTGGAAGGAATGAAGAGTCGCCGGCGGAGCTGGCGAAAAACAACGCACACAAGGCAAGTATCGCTGGAGAGCCAAATAACCCCTGTGCGGCGACCAAAGCCAGGCTGGAGGAACGAAACCTCACTGCTCGCAGGCAGTGGCTGCCGAGGGTATGTGTGCTGTGGAACCAGCCCCTGGAAAGTCATCTGGTGTCCATTTTCCCTAAACCCCAAAATAACCACCCCAAACTCCCCGGCATCGCTGCGGAGAAGCAGCCTCAGCCGCACACAGAGCCCACACCAGTGCAAGCAGCGGAAGGGATGCGCTTGGCTCTGCTCCGGAGCTCGCTCCCTTCTTCACCAAAGGACCTGCTGTGATTCCTGGGTGGAGAGTGGATAGAGAG